>NW_027252824.1:734804-814372 GCF_044704955.1 Pristiophorus japonicus
ACAGTTTGAGGGGTGAATGAGGGAGGGGAGGTCCCACAGTTTGATGGACGGGAGGGGAGGGTCCCACAGTTTGAGAAAGGGGAGGGGAGGGTCCCACAGTTTGAGGGAGGGGAGGGGAGGGTCCCACAGTTTGAGGGAGGGGGAGGGAAGGGTCCCACAGTTTGAGGGAGGGGGAGGGGAGGGTCCCACAGTTTGAGGGAGGGGAGGGGAGGGTCCCACAGTTTGAGGGAGGGGGAGGGGAGGGTCCCACAGTTTGAGGGAGGGGGAGGGGAGGGTCCCACAGTTTGAGGGAGGGGAGGGTCCCACAGTTTGAGGGAGGGGGAGGGGACGGTCCCACAGTTTGAGGGAGGGGGAGGGGAGGGTCCCACAGTTTGAGGGAGGGGAGGGGAGGGTCTCACAGTTTCAGGGGCAATTGAGGGAGGGGAGGGGTCCCACAGTTTGCGGGAGGGGAGGGGAGGGTCCCACAGTTTCAGGAGAGATTGAGGGAGGGGAGGGGTCCCACAGTTTGAGGGAGGGGAGGGGAGGGTCCCACAGTTTCAGGGGAGATTGAGAGAGGGGAGGGGTCCCACAGTTTGAGGGAGGGGGAGGGGAGGAGTCCCACAGTTTGAGGGAGGGGAGGGGAGGAGTCCCACAGTTTGAGGGAGGGGAGGGGAGGGTCCCACAGTTTCAGGAGAGATTGAGGGAGGGGAGGGGTCCCACAGTTTGAGGGAGGAGGAGGGGAGGAGTCCCACAGTTTGAGGGAGGGGAGGGGAGTGTCCCACAGTTTGAGGGGTGAATGAGGGAGGGGAGGTCCCACAGTTTGATGGACGGGAGGGGAGGGTCCCACAGTTTGAGGGGTGAATGAGGGAGGGGAGTTCCCACAGTTTGATGGACGGGAGGGGAGGGGTCCCACAGTTTGAGGGAGGGGAGGGGAGGGTCCCACAGTTTGAGGGAGGGGAGGGGAGGGTCCCACAGTTTGAGGGGTGAATGAGGGAGGGGAGGTCCCACAGTTTGATGGACGGGAGGGGAGGGTCCCACAGTTTGAGAAAGGGGAGGGGAGGGTCCCACAGTTTGAGAAAGGGGAGGGGAGGGTCCCACAGTTTGAGGGAGGGGAGGGGAGGGTCCCACAGTTTGAGGGAGGGGGAGGGAAGGGTCCCACAGTTTGAGGGAGGGGGAGGGGAGGGTCCCACAGTTTGAGGGAGGGGAGGGGAGGGTCCCACAGTTTGAGGGAGGGGGAGGGGAGGGTCCCACAGTTTGAGGGAGGGGGAGGGGAGGGTCCCACAGTTTGAGGGAGGGGAGGGTCCCACAGTTTGAGGGAGGGGGAGGGGACGGTCCCACAGTTTGAGGGAGGGGGAGGGGAGGGTCCCACAGTTTGAGGGAGGGGAGGGGAGGGTCTCACAGTTTCAGGGGCAATTGAGGGAGGGGAGGGGTCCCACAGTTTGCGGGAGGGGAGGGGAGGGTCCCACAGTTTCAGGAGAGATTGAGGGAGGGGAGGGGTCCCACAGTTTGAGGGAGGGGAGGGGAGGGTCCCACAGTTTCAGGGGAGATTGAGAGAGGGGAGGGGTCCCACAGTTTGAGGGAGGGGGAGGGGAGGAGTCCCACAGTTTGAGGGAGGGGAGGGGAGGAGTCCCACAGTTTGAGGGAGGGGAGGGGAGGGTCCCACAGTTTCAGGAGAGATTGAGGGAGGGGAGGGGTCCCACAGTTTGAGGGAGGAGGAGAGGAGGAGTCCCACAGTTTGAGGGAGGGGAGGGGAGTGTCCCACAGTTTGAGGGAGGGGAGGGGAGGGTCCCACAGTTTGAGGGAGGGGGAGGGGAGGGGTCCCACAGTTTGAGGGAGGGGGAGGGGAAGGGTCCCACAGTTTGAGGGAGGGGAGGGGAGGGGTCCCACAGTTTGAGGGAGGGGGAGGGGAGGGGTCCCACAGTTTGAGGGAGGGGGAGGGGAGGAGTCCCTCAGTTTGAGGGAGGGGGAGGGGAGGGGTCCCACAGTTTGAGGGAGGGGGAGGGGAGGAGTCCCACAGTTTGATGGACTGAGGGAGGGGAGGAGTTTGGTTTGGTTATAATCCTTTAATGACACCACCTCTCTATCTTTCGTACACTTTGGCAGAAAAAAATCAAAGAGCAAGTTATTATTTAAATGGAAAAAGATTACAAAGTGCCGCAGTACAGCGGGACCTGGGGGTGACTTGTGCATGAAACACAAAAGGATAGTATGCAGGTACAGCAAGTGATCAGGAAGGCCAATGGTATCTTGGCCTTTATTGCAAAGTGGATGGAGTATAAAAGCAGGGAAGTCTTGATCCAGTTATACAGGGTATTGGTGAGACCACACCTGGAGTACTGCGTGCAGTTTTGGTTTCCATATTTCTGAAAGGATATACTTGCTTTGGAGGCAGTTCAGCGAAGGTTCACTCGGTTGATTCCGGAGATGAAGGGGTTGACTTATGAGGAAAGGTTGAGTAGGTTAGGCCTCTACTCATTGGAATTCAGAAGATTGAGAGGTGATCTTATCGAAACGTATCAGATTATGAGGGGGCTCGACAAGGTGGATGCAGAGAGGATGTTCCCACTGATGGGGGAGACTAGAACTAGGGGGCATGGTCTTAGAATAAGGGGCCGCCCATTTAAAACTGAGATGAGGAGGAATTTCTTCTCTCAGAGGGTTGTAAATCTGTGGAATTCGCTGCCTCAGAGAGCTGTGGAAGCCGGGACATTGAATATATTTAAGACAGAGATAGACAGTTTCTTAACCGATAAGGGGATAAGGGAGCGGGTGGGGAAGTGGAGCTGTGGCCATGATCAGATCAGCCATGGTCGTATTAAATGGTGGAGCAGGCTCGAGGGGCCGAATGGCCGACTCCTGCTCCTATTTCTGATGGTCTTTTGTTTCTTTCTCATTATGAAGACTTTCGCATGTATAATAGATAGAAAAAAATTCGCCTTTCACAATGTCAGGAAATCACAGACAATTAAGTAATTTCAAACAACAAGAAGATCTTGTATTTATATCGCAGATTTAATGTACAACAACGTCCCAAGGCGTTCACATGAGCGTTATAAACACATTTTTGACACCGAGCCACACCGGTGATTTTGGGGCAGATGACAAAAAGCTTGGTCAAAGAGGTCGGTTTTCAGAGCATTTTAAAGAAGGAGAGAGAGGCGGAGAGGTTTATGGAGGGAGTTCCAGAGCTTGGGGCCCAGGCAGCTGAAGGCACGGCCACCGATGGTGGAGTGATGGAAATCGAGGGATGGGCAAGGGGCCAGAATTGGGATGAGCGCAGAGATCTCGGAGAGTAATAGAAACATAGAAACATAGAAACATAGGGGCTGGAGGAGGTTACAGAGATAGGGAGGGGTGTAGGGACTGGAGGAGGTTACAGCGATATGGAGGGGTTGTGGGGCTGGAGGAGGTTACAGAGATAGGGAGGGGTGTAGGAGCTGGAGGGGGTTACAGAGATAGGGAGGGGTGTAGGGGCTGGAGGAGGTTATGTAGATAGGGAGGGGTGTAGGGGCTGGAGAGGGTTACAGCAATATGGAGGGGTGTAGGGGCTGGAGGGGGTTACAGAGATAGGGAGGGGTTGTGGGGCTGGAGGAGGTTACAGAGCTAGGGAGGGGTGAAGGGGCTGGAGGGGGTTACAGAGATAGGGAGGTGTGTAAGGCTGGATGTTATGTCTGTAATTACCATCGAATAACTCCACGAGGCCTTGTACTGTGAGTAAGAGCTGTGTGACTTCAGTCCATTTAATACGACTGTAAAGTGAGGGGCAGCATGGCTGGATGCCTTTTATATGCCCCTGCACACCAGGGCAGGAAACCCCTGGGGCCTCCAACAGCAGCGCCCTCAGGAGGTACATCGTACATAGTTACATCGTGAGTACAAAGAGTTTGCATACATGCCATCATTTCCCCCCCACAGTCTTTGATGTGACTCAGAGCTCTGTGCTCCCTGGTTCACCGTCTGAGTGTTGCTTCTGGCCTGGGTCAGTTGGTTGGGCCACTGCTGTCTTGCAGCGAGACTTGTTGGACTGGATTGTTGGGGATGGTGGGATCATCCTCCTGGTTGGCAGCGAGGTCTGTTGTCGATTGGGTGTGTGTCGGTGGGTCGCTGAAGACAGTTCCTGGTTATCTGTGAATCGTAATTTGGTTTGGTCCACATGTTTTCTGTACGTTTGTCCATTAAGCAGTTTGACAACAAACACTCTATTCCCCTTCTTGGCTAATACAGTGCCGCCGACCCATCTGGGGCACTGACTGTAGTTCAGCACAAACACAGGGTCATTTACCTTGGTGTCGCGTGATACAGCCATGCGATCATTGTACATGTTTTGCTGATAACGCCTGGTTTCCACCTGATCAATGAGGTCAGGGTGTACTAAGGGGAGCCTGGTTTTGAATGCTCGTTTCATTAGTAACTCTGCAGGGGAAACCCCGGTAAGTGAGTGGGGTCGTGTCCAATAGCTGAGCAGTACCCGGGACAGGCAGATTTGTAAGGAGCCTTCCATGACACGTTTCAAGCTCTGCTTTACGGTTTGGACTGCCCGCTCTGCTTGGCTGTTGGATGTGGGCTTGAACGGGGCCGATCTGACATGCTTGATGCCATTAGGGGTCATGAATTCATTGAATTCTGAGCTGGTGAAGCACAGAGCATTGTCGCTGACAAGAATGTTGGGTAAGCAAACATGGCCCTGAGGCTTTCAATGGTGGCTGCGGACATGCTGGATGCAATTGTAGCACGTTCAATGCATTTGGAGTAGGCATCCATAACAACTAGGAACATCTTTCCCAGAAAGGGGCCCACATAATCCACATGGATCCTGGACCATGGTTTTGAGGGCCAGGACCAGAGACTAAGTGGAGCCTCTCTGGGAGCATTGCTCAGTTGTGAGCACGTAATACACTGGTGCACGCACGACTGCAAGTCCGAGTCAATGCCGGGCCACCAGACGTGGGACCTGCCGATAACCTTCATCATGACTGTGCCTGGGTGGGCATTGTGTAGATCGTGTATGAAGGTTGCCCTGCCTTTCTATGGCAAGATAACGTGGTTTCCCCATAATACGGTGAAACGGCTTGATCTCGTCTTGCATGTCTCTCGGGACCGCTGGCCAGCTCCCACTGAGGACACAACTTTTTACAAGGGATAGCAGAGGATCCTGGCTGCCGTTACGGGTGACCCTTCGTTATGAAAGGTATCCATGGCCAGTAGCAGGTCTGCGGGCTGCGCCGTTTCCACCCCGGAGGTGGGCAATGGTAGCCAGCTGAGGGCATCGCCGCAGTTTTCAGTGCCTGGCCTGTGGCGGATTACATAGTTGTAGGCAGACAGTGTTAGTGCCCATCTTTGGAGTCGAGACGAAGAATTGCTTTCTGAAAACAGTGAGATTAGGGGCTTGTGGTCCATCTCTAATTCGAACCTGAGTCCAAAAAAATATTGTTGCATCTTTTTTACACCGTAAACACAGGCTAAAGCTTCCTTATCGACCTTGCTGTAGCCTCTTTCGGCCTTTGATACGCTTCTGGATGCATATGCAACCGGTTCGAGCTTGCCCACTGCATGGGCTTGCTGCGAAACACACCCGACACCGTAAGACGACGCATCACATGCTAAAACTAGACGTTGACATGGGTCATATAATACCAGCAACTTATTCGAACACAGCAGGTTTCTGGCCTTCTCAAAGGCATCCTCTTGATTTTTACCCCAAGCCTAGTCGTCTCCCTTGTGTAACAGCTTGTGCAATGGTTCCAACAAGGTGCTCAACCCTGGAAGTAAGTTACCAAGGAGTCGCAGGAATGAGCTCCGTTACATTTCATGGTGTGGGTGCATTCTTGATGGCCTCTGTCTTTGAGTTTGTGGGTCTGATGCCGTCTGCTGCAATCTTCCTCCCCAGGAATTCTACCACTGGCGCCAGGATGACACATTTGGATTGATTCAACCGGAGTCCAACTCCGTTTAGTCGACTTAAAACTTCTTCTGGTTGTGCAGGCGTTTGGAGGTGTCGTGGCCAGTGATGAGGATATCGTCCTGAAATACGACGGTCCGTGGAACCGATTTCAACAGGCTCTCCATGTTTATTTGGAATATGGGTGCAGCCGAGCAAATCCCGAATGGGCACCTGTCATAGAAACATAGAAACATAGAAAATAGGTGCAGGAGTAGGCCATTCAGCCCCTCTAGCCTGCACCGCCATTCAATGAGTTCATGGCTAACATGCAACTTCAGTACCCCCTTCCTACTTTCTCGCCATACCCCTTGATCCCCCGAGTAGTAAGGACTTCATCTAACTCCCTTTTGAATATATTTAGTGAATTGGCCTCAACTACTTTCTGTGGTAGAGAATTCCACAGGTTCACCACTCTCTGGGTGAAGAAGTTTCTCCGCATCTCGGTCCTAAATGGCTTACCCCTTATCCTTAGACTGTGACCTCTGGTTCTGGACTTCCCCAACATTGGGAACATTCTTCCTGCATCCAACCTGTCCAAACCCCTCAGAATTTTAAACGTTTCTATGAGGTCCCCTCTCACTCTTCTGAACTCCAGTGAATACAAGCCCAGTTGATCCAGTCTTTCTTGATAGGTCAGTCCCACCATCCCGGGAATCAGTCTGGTGAATCTTCGTTGCACTCCCTCAATAGCAAGAATGTCCTTCCTCAAGTTAGGAGACCAAAACTGTACACAATACTCCAGGTGTGGCCTCACCAAGGCCCTGTACAACTGTAGCAACACCTCCCTGCCTCTGTATTCAAATCCCCTCGCTATGAAGGCCAACATGCCATTTACTTTCTTCACCGCCTGCTGTACCTGCATGCCAACCTTCAATGACTGATGTACCATGACACCCAGGTCTCGTTGCACCTTCCCTTTTCCTAATCTGTCACCATTCAGATAATAGTCTGTCTCTCTGTTTTTACCACCAAAGTGGATAACCTCACATTTATCCACATTATACTTCATCTGCCACGCATTTGCCCACTCACCTAACCTATCCAAGTCACTCTGCAGCCTCATAGCATCCTCCTCGCAGCTCACACTGCCACCCAACTTAGTGTCATCCGCAAATTTGGAGATACTACATTTAATCCCCTCGTCTAAATCATTAATGTACAATGTAAACAACTGGGGCCCCAGCACAGAACCCTGCGGTACCCCACTAGTCACTGCCTGCCATTCCGAAAAGTACCCATTTACTCCTACTCTTTGCTTCCTGTCTGACAACCAGTTCTCAATCCACGTCAGCACACTACCCCCAATCCCATGTGCTTTAACTTTGCACATTAATCTCTTGTGTGGGACCTTGTCGAAAGCCTTCTGAAAGTCCAAATATACCACATTAACTGGTACTCCTTTGTCCACTTTATTGGAAACATCCTCAAAAAATTCCAGAAGATTTGTCAAGCATGATCTCCCTTTCACAAATCCATGCTGACTTGGACCTATCATGTCACCATTTTCCAAATGCGCTGCTATGACATCCTTAATAATTGATTCCATCATTTTACCCACTACTGAGGTCAGGCTGACCCGTCTATAATTCCCTGCTTTCTCTCTCCCTCCTTTTTTAAAAAGTGGGGTTACATTGGCTACCCTCCACTCGATAGGAACTGATCCAGAGTCAATGGAATGTTGGAAAATGACTGTCAATGCATCCACTATTTCCAAGGCCACCTCCTTAAGTACTCTGGGATGCAGTCCATCAGGCCCTGGGGATTTATCGGCCTTCAATCCCATCAATTTCCCCAACACAATTTCCCGACTAATAAAGATTTCCCTCAGTTCCTCCTCCTTACTAGACCCTCTGACCACTTTTATATCCGGAAGGTTGTTTGTGTCCTCCTTAGTGAATACTGAACCAAAGTACTTGTTCAATTGGTCTGCCATTTCTTTGTTCCCCGTTATGACTTCCCCTGATTCTGACTGCAGGGGAACTACGTTTGTCTTTACTAACCTTTTTCTCTTTACATACCTATAGAAACTTTTGCAATCCGCCTTAATGTTCCCTGCAAGCTTCTTCTCGTACTCCATTTTCCCTGCCCTAATCAAACCCTTTGTCCTCCTCTGCTGAGTTCTAAATTTCTCCCAGTCCCCAGGTTCGCTGCTATTTCTGGCCAATTTGTATGCCATTTCCTTGGCTTTAATACTATCCCTGATTTCCCTAGATAGCCACGGTTGAGCCACCTTCCCTTTTTTATTTTTACGCCAGACAGGAATGTACAATTGTTGTAATTCATCCATGCGGTCTCTAAATGTCTGCCATTGCCCATCCACAGTCAACCCCTTAAGTATCATTAGCCAATCTATCTTAGCCAATTCATGCCTCATACCTTCAAAGTTACCCTTCTTTAAGTTCTGGACCATGGTCTCTGAATTAACTGTTTCATTCTCCATCCTAATGCAGAATTCCACCATATTATGGTCACTCTTCCCCAAGGGGCCTCGCACAATGAGATTGCTAATTAATCCTCTCTCATTACACAACACCCAGTCTAAGATGGCCTCCCCCCTAGTTGGTTCCTCGACATATTGGTCTAGAAAACCATCCCTTATGCACTCCAGGAAATCCTCCTCCATCGTATTGCTTCCAGTTTGGCTGGCCCAATCTATGTGCATATTAAAGTCACCCATTATAACTGCTGCACCTTTATTGCATGCACTCCTAATTTCCTGTTTGATGCCCTCCCCAACATCACTACTACTGTTTGGAGGTCTGTACACAACTCCCACTAACGATTTTTGCCCTTTAGTGTTCTGCAGCTCTACCCATATAGATTCCACATCATCCAAGCTAATGTCTTTCCTAACTATTGCATTAATCTCCTCTTTAACCAGCAATGCTACCCCACCTCCTTTTCCTTTTATTCTATCCTTCCTGAATGTTGAATACCCCTTGATGTTGAGTTCCCAGCCCTGATCATCCTGGAGCCACGTCTCCGTAATCCCAATCACATCATATTTGTTAACATCTATTTGCACAGTTAATTCATCCACCTTATTGCGGATACTCCTTGCATTAAGACACAAAGCCTTCACGCTTGCTTTTTTAACACCCTTTGTCCTTTTAGAATTTTGCTGTACAGTGGCACTTTTTGTTCTTTGCCTTGGGTTTCTCTGCCCTCCACTTTTCCTCATCCCCTTTCTGTCTTTTGCTTTTGCCTCATTTTTGTCTCCCTCTGTCTCCCTGCATAGGTTCCCATCCCCCTGCCATATTAGTTTAACTCCTCCCCAACAGCACTAGCAAACACTCCCCCTAGGACATTGTGCGATTTGTACTGGTCCCACCTCCCCCAGAACCGGTTCCAATGCCCCAAGAATTTGAATCCCTCCCTGCTGCACCACTGCTCAAGCCACGTATTCATCTGCGCTATCCTGCGATTCCTACTCTGACTAGCACGTGGCACTGGTAGCAATCCCGAGATTACTACTTTTGAGGTCCTACTTTTTAATTTAGCTCCTAGCTCCTTAAATTCTTTTCGTAGGACCTCATCCCTTTTTTTACCTATGTCGTTGGTACCAATGTGCACCACGACAACTGGCTGTTCTCCCTCCCATTTCAGAATTTCCTGCACCCGCTCCGAGACATCCTTAACCCTTGCACCAGGGAGGCAACATACCATCCTGGAGTCTCGATTGCGGCCGCAGAAACGCCTATCTATTCCCCTTACCATTGAATCCCCTATAACTATCGCTCTCCCACTCTTTTTCCTGCCCTCCTGTGCAGCAGAGCCACCCACGGTGCCATGAACTTGGCTGCTGCTGCCCTCCCCTGATGAGTCATCCTCCCCAACAGTACCCAAAGCGGTGTATCTGTTTTGCAGGGGGATGACCACAGGGGACCCCTGCACTATCTTTCTTGCACTGCTCTTCCTGCTAGTCTTCCATTCCCTATCTGGCTGTGGACCCTTCTCCTGCGGTAAGACCAACTCACTACACGTGATACTCACGTCATTTTCAGCATCGTGGATGCTCCAGAGTGAATCCACCCTCAGCTCCAATTCCGCAACGCAGACCGTCAAGAGCTCGAGGCGGATACACTTCCCACACATGTAGCGCCCAGGGACCCCGGAACATGAACAGTCCTTTGTGCGTGTTAATGTATGTGAATTTGTTCGACAACTCAACCAGCTCCTGGGTCATGTAAGCGGAGGTTAGATCCAGCTTGGTGAACGCCTTACCCCCTGCTAATGTTGCAAAAAGGGCATCGGCTTTGGGTAGTGGGTACTGGTCCTGTAACGAGACTCGGTTGATCATTACTTTGTAGTCACTGCAGATTCTCACCGTACCATCGCTCTTTAGTACCGGAACAATTGGGCTGGCCCGCTCGTTGAACGCAACTGGCGATATGATTCCCTCGTGTTGAAGTCTGTCCCATTCGATCTCCACTTTCTCCCTCATCATGTAGGGCATGGCTTGAGCCTTGTGATGAACGGGCCGTGCCTCAGGGACCAAGTGGATCTGTACTTTGGCACCTGTGAAGTTGCCGATGCCTGGTTCAAATAAAGCTGGGAACTTGCTCAGCACTTGAGCACAGGAAGCATTGTCCACTGACGATAATACCTTGACATCTTCCCAGTTCCATCAAATCTTCCTCATCCACCTTCTGCAAAGCAGCGTTGGCCCATCGCCTGGTACAATCCACAGTGGCTGCTCGTGTGCCTCTCCATCAAAGGATACTTTTACATTCACACTGCCAATAACTGGTATCAGTTCCTTGGTGTAAGTGCACAGCTTTATCTGAATCGGGCTTGTTGTATATGCAGACTATGGAAGTACTCTGTGTAGTCACTGTGTGGTTGCATAAGATAGAGATTAGTTTACCTATGTACTACCAATAAGGTTTACACTGTACATACATGCTAGAACCACTAGAGGGTGCAACTGGTGGAGACCATGGGTTTCCTGTTCCAGTGGCAGGGCTCTGTATAAAAGGCTGCACGCCATGCTGGTACAGTACTCTGGAGTTAAGAATAAGGATCAAGGTCACTACAGTTTGAGTACAACACATTGCCTGTGGAGTTATTCATAAGTACATTATAGACATAACAACTGGCGATTAGAATAAGGACTTTCATGCGATCATGGCTACCTTTGCCATACTAAAAGACTTCGCAGAGGGTGATGATTGGGATTGAGCAATATTTTGTGGCAAACCACCTGGCAGGGGAGACGGACACATTGGCGAAGAAGCGCAAGGCAATACTGCTGACCAGTTGTGGGCCCGAGGTCTATCGCCTCATCAGGGACTTGCTGGCACCCACGACGGCCAAGGATAAGACATACGATGAGCTGACTGAACTAATTCACGATACCATACAGACTTTCTACCAGAATCGGAGCTCACTGGTAAGTACTGTACGTAAAATAATGCCGATTGCCGGCAGTACTGTTGAACTAATAAGAACTGTACAGAGCAGAACCTACATGCCTGCCACTGCCAGGCCACCAAGGGATGTAAATGTGAAATAATTAACACAATGCTGGCATTGTGGGGTAATCCTGGGGCCCATCAATGTCTATTTAAAGACTATGCGTGCAAAAGCTGCAGAACAAGGGGCGAATGAGCAAATGTACTGCGACTCACCACGTGGCAGTGGAGTCAGCAGAAGTGTCCCGATCCAGCGTGGATCACAAAGGACAAGCTGGAGAGGCAACTCAACCCGAGGGAGCAGTTTGCCGGGTGTACACCCTCTCCACAAAAAGTCTTCCCATGATGGTAAAAGTTAAATTAAATGGCGTTCCTGTGTCCATGGAGCTGGACACAGGGGCCAGTCAGTCAATTATGAGCCAGAAGGCATTTGAAAGGCTGTGTGGCAACAACAAAGCACAAAGACCCAAGCTGAGCCTTGTTATGTCTATAGTGTACACATGAATGACTCCATGAGGCAATGTGTTGTACTCAGACTGTAGTGACCTTGGTCCTTTATTCCAAATGCCAGAGTGCTGTACAAGAATGGTGAGCAGCCTTTTATACAGGGCCCTGCCACTAGTCTCCACCAGTTGCACCCTCTAGTGGTGCCAGCATGTATGTACACATTGTAAACCTCATTGATAATACATCAGGTAAGCCAGTCTCCATCTTATGCAATCACACAGTGACTACACAGAGTATATCTATAGTCTGCATATATAACATCACTCTCACTTAAGTCCTTTGTGCCAATTACCTTTGCACTATGTGCTCTGGCTTAGCTCTCCCCAGACTTCAGTCTCAATAGCCCTTGCACCTTGGCTGTGCTTTGGCTTGGCTCTCTCCCTGTTAACCCCCAAGTCCTTTTGCCACAACGTTGGGTAGTGGTTACCAGTTTGGATGGTTCGATAATGCAGTGGAGGTTCCAGTGGGTTCTGGGTGTGATCCGTGTGTGTGTCCATGGTTACATACATCCATTTCCCCCCACGCCCCCCACAGCGAGATCGTGCAGCTGCCTCATTGCATTAACATACAGGATCAGACACAGAGCAAGTACACAGAAAGGAAGTTACAGTTTGTATCATGACACCTTGGTTCAGTGATTTACATTCGTTATGTTTTGCGGTCGTGCGCCAGGATTGGATAGATTGCACTCATGGTTCAGTCATGGTCAGTACTGAGATAGCAGTACAGGTATACAACCAGACAGGGTCCTAGTTGTCTGATAGCGGCACTGTACCCCCTGCTAGTGGGGTGGGCTGGGTTCGCTCACCTAGCCAGGACTCGGGGCCTTTGCCATTGCCTAGTGGTGGTCAGAGCCACAGATGTGTGTGGCCTCGCTGTCCTCCTTTGAGGGCTGCAGAGTCTTCTGCCTGCTCTCTAACGGTGTTGTGAACCTGGCTGTTCCAGGTCCCGTTTGGGGAACTCGCTGGTTCTGACCTTTCGTTCCCGGACATGTCCGAGATAGCGACTGGGTCTGGGGGCTGCTCCGTCTCCACCCGGGTTGTGGGCAACGGCGGCTGACTGCGCGTATTGGTGCCATTTTCGTTTCCAGGTCTGTGGCATTGTGTGCCTGTAATGTGGGATAGACCTGGGGCAGGGTATCAGGATCAGTGCCTTCACCCTCCTGAGGTCGCTGGCCTATAACTTGTGGGGACACCTGGGGCAGGTCATCAGGATCAGTGCCTTTACCCTCCCGAATTCACTCGCTTGCTACTTTTGGGGACACTCTATTCCCGACATCTCGCAACAACATTTTGTTCTTTACATTAGGACTGGTACCGACATCTCGCAACAAGGTTTTGTTCACAATCTTAATCGGTTCGTTACATTGATTGCCATGCATACAATGGGGAATTCAATTGTAAGGGGAATGGATAGGCGTTTCTGTGGCCGCAACCGAGACTCCAGGATGGTCCTGGTGCAAGGGTCAAGGATGTCTCGGAGCGGGTGCAGGACATTCTGAAAAGGGAGGGTGAACAGCCAGTTGTTGTGGTGCACATTGGTACCAACGATATAGGTAAAAAAAGGGATGAGGTCCTACAAGACAAATTTAGGGAGCTAGGAGCTAAACTAGGGAGCTAGGACCTCAAAAGTAGTAATCTCGGGATTGCTACCAGTGCCACGTGCTAGTCAGACTGGGAATCGCAGGATAGCTCAGATGAATACATGGCTTGAGCAGTGGTGCAGCAGGGAGGAATTCAAATTCCTGGGGCATTGGAACTGGTTCTGGGGGAGGTGGGACCAGTACAAACCGGACGGTCTGCACCTAGGCAGGACCGGAACCAACGTCCTAGGGGGAGTGTTTGCTAGTGCTGTTGGGGAGGAGTTAAACTAATATGGCAGGGGGATGGGAACCAATGCAGAGAGACAGAGGGAAACAAAATGGAGACAGAAGCAAAAGACAGAAAGGAGATAAATAAAAGTGGAGGGCAGAGAAATCAAAGGCAAAAAACAAAACGGGCCACTTCACAGCAAAATTCTAAAGGGTCAAAGTGTATTAAAAAGGCAAGCCTGAAGGCTCTGTGCCTCAATGCGAGGAGTATTCGGAATAAGGTGGACAAATTAACTGTGCAGATAGCAGTTAACGGATACGATGTGATTGGCATCACGGAGACATGGCTCCAGGATGACCAAGGCTGGAAACTCAACATCCAGGGGTATTCAACATTTAGGAAGGATAGACAGAAAGGAAAAGGAGGCAGGGTGGCGTTGCTGGTTAAAGAGGAAATTAATGCAATTGTAAAGAAGGACATTAGCTTGGATGATGTGGAATCGGTATGGGTGGAGCTACGAAATACCAAAGGGCAAAAAACACTAATGGGAGTAGTGTACAGACCTCCAAACAGTAGTAGTGATGTTGGGGAGGGCATCAAACAGGAAATTATGGGTGCATGCAATAAAGGTGCAGCAGTTACCATGGGTGACTTTAATATGCATATAGATTGGGCTAACCAAACTGGAAACAATACGGTGGAGGAGGATTTCCTGGAGTGCATAAGGGATGGTTTTCTAGACCAATGTGTCGAGGAACCAACTAGGGGGGAGGCCATCTTAGACTGGGTGTTGTGTAATGAGAGAGGATTGATTAGCATTCTCGTTGTGCGAGGCCCCTTGGGGAAGAGTGACCATAATATGATGGAATTCTACATTAGGATGGAGAAGGAAACAGTTAATTCAGAGACCATGGTCCAGAACTTAAGGAAGGGTAATTTTGAAAGTATGAGGCGTGAATTGGTTATGATAGATTGGCGAATGATACTTAAGGGGTTGACAGTGGATGGGCAATGGCAGACATTTAGAGACCGAATGGATGAACTACAACAATTGTACATCCCTGTCTGGTGTAAAAATAAACAAAGGGAAGGTGGCTCAACCGTGGCTATCTAGGGAAATCAGGGATAATATTAAAGCCAAGGAAGTGGCATACAAATTGGCCAGAAATAGCAGCGAACCAGGGTACTGGGAGAAATTTAAAACTCAGCAGAGGAGGACAAAGCATTTGATTAGATCAGGGAAAATAGAGTACGAGAGGAAGCTTGCAGGGAACTTTAAAATGGACTGCAAAAGCTTCTATCGATATATAAAGAGAAAAAGGTTAGTAAAGACAAACGTAGGTCCCCTGCAGTCAGAATCAGGGGAAGTCATAACTGGGAACAAAGAAATGGCAGACCAATGGAACAAGTACTTTGGTTCAGTATTCACTAAGGATGACACAAACAACCTTCCGCATATAAAAGGGGTCAGAGGGTCTAGTAAGAAGGAGGAACTGAGGGAAATCTTTATTAGTCGGGAAATTGTGTTGGGGAAATTTATGGGATTGAAGGCTGATAAATCCCCAGGGCCTGATGGTCTGCATCCCAGAGTACTTAAGGAGGTGGCCTTGGAAATAGCGGATGCATTGACAGTCATTTTCCAACATTCCATAGACTCTGGATCAGTTCCTATGGAGTGGAGGGTAGCCAATGTAACCCCACTTTTTAAAAAAGGAGGGAGAGAGAAAACAGGGAATTATAGACCGGTCAGCCTGACATCAGTAGTGGGTAAAATGATGGAATCAATTATTAAGAATGTCATAGCAGTGCATTTGGAAAAAGGTGACATGATAGGTCCAAGTCAGCATGGATTTGTGAAAGGGAAATCATGCTTGACAAATCTTCTGGAATTTTTTGAGTATGTTTCCAGTAGAGTGGACAAGGGAGAACCAGTTGATGTGGTATATTTGGACTTTCAGAAGGCTTTCGACAAGGTCCCACACAAGAGATTAATGTGCAAAGTTAAAGCACATGGGATTGGGGGTAGTGTGCTGACATGGATTGAGAACTGGTTGTCAGACAGGAAGCAAAGAGTAGGATTAAATGGGGACTTTTCAGAATGGCAGGCAGTGACTAGTGGGGTACCGCAAGGTTCTGTGCTGGGGCCCCAGCTGTTTACATTGTACATTAATGATTTAGATGAGGTGATTAAATGTAGTATCTCCAAATTTGTGGATGACACTAAGTTGGGTGGCAGTGTGAGCTGCGAGGAGGATGCTATGAGGCTGCAGAGCGACTTGGATAGGTTAGGTGAGTGGGCAAATGCATGGCAGATGAAGTATAATGTGGATAAATGTGAGGTTATCCACTTTGGTGGTAAAAACAGAGAGACAGACTATTATCTGAATGGTGACAGATTAGGAAAAGGGAAGGTGCAACGAGACCTGGGTGTCATGGTACATCAGTCATTGAAGGTTGGCATGCAGGTACAGCAGGCGGTTAAGAAAGCAAATGGCATGTTGGCCTTCATAGCGAAGGGATTTGAGTACATGGGCAGGGAGGTCTTACTGCAATTGTACAGGGCATTAGTGAGGCCACACCTGGAGTATTGTGTACAGTTTTGGTCTCCTAACTTGAGGAAGGACATTCTTGCTATTGAGGGAGTGCAGCGAAGGTTCACCAGACTGATTCCCGGGATGGCGGGACTGACATATCAAGAAAGACTGGATCAACTGGGCTTGTATTCACTGGAGTTCAGAAGAATGAGAGGGGATTTCATAGAAACGTTTAAAATTCTGACGGGTTTAGACAGGTTAGATGCAGGAAGAATGTTCCCAATGTTGGGGAAGTCCAAAACCAGGGGTCACAGTCTAAGGATAAGGGGTAAGCCATTTCGGACCGAGATGAGGAGAAACGTCTTCACCCAGAGAGTGGTGAACCTGTGGAATTCTTTATCACAGAAAGTTGTTGAGGCCAATTCACTAAATATATTCAAAAAGGAGCTAGATGTAGTCCTTACTACTAGGGGGGTCAAGGGGTATGGTGAGAAAGCAGGAATGGGGTACTGAAGTTGCATGTTCAGCCATGAACTCAATGAATGGCGGTGCAGGCTCAAAGGGCCGAATGGCCTACTCCTGCACCTATTTTCTATGTTTCTATGTTTCTATGTCTATTTAAGTCCAGTTGATTGCAGGTCTCCTTTAAGAGAACCCTACTGGCTTTACCCGAATCAAATCCTTTGTTGGACACCAAGCGTTGGTCGTGATATTGCCACAGCCATCTTCAGCCACGCTGCCCCTCGCTGCAGCAGGGACGCCATCTTCCTCTGTCCTCGAGGTCGACTACCTTGATCCTTCTCTCCCGCGATTCTGCCACAAACGCTAGAATGGTATCTGTGAATTCGATCTTCCTCCCCAGGAGTTCTGCCACTGTAGCCGGGAAGGTATTTTTAGATTGTTCCAGTCGGATCATTGCCACGCAGTCATGAAGGACGGTCTGTGCCTGAGGTGCTGTGCTGGTCTGTTCTCTGGTGCCTGGCCCAAGCGAAGATGAGGTTTTGCTCTGCCTCTGAACACGGGGGACATCGATTGATGGAGTGAAGAGGTCTTCCCATTTCCACTGGATCTTCTCCATCCACCTTCTTCCAAGTAGCATTGGGCCATCACCTGCAACAATCCACAGAGGTAACTTGTGCACCACGCCATTATGGATTACACTTACATCCACACTACCAAGGACTGGGATCAGCTCCTTTGTGTAGGTGCGCAACTTTTCCTGTACTGGAACCAGCTCAGGTTGTTTTTCGTTCCATAACCTCTCAAAGGCATCCTGGCTCATCACTGACTGGCTCGCTCCTGTGTCCACTTCCAAGAAGATTGGAACGCCGTTTATCTCGACTTCCATCTTCACTGGAGGACAATTGGTGGTGCAGGTATACACTCCATACACTTCTTCTTGGGGCTGAGCTGCCTCTCTAGCCAAATCATCATGTTCCCCGCTGGATTCAAAGTCATCTACCGACTCCTCTGCTAGACAGTGAGTTGTATTTCTTTTACACATATGCTGGAGGTGGCCCTTCATGTTACAGGCTTTGCATACGTACTCAACAAACCGACACTGGTGAGTCCTATGTTTTCCTACACAAAGCCAGCATGGTGCTACTCGATTAGCACCCCTCGGTGGACTCTGAGTTCTGGAACCCTGAGGTCTGTGCTCTCTGCCCAGGGCAGAGCCACATTCTACAGTCTTGCCTGTGAAAGGCACCATTCTGTGTACAGTACTTGCCGGGTTTGAGTCCACAGGATGAATAACTTACTTGGTGCTGCAGGTCGAGGTCATGAATGCCTGACTGATGCCGATGGCCTTCTGCAGGTTGACTGTGGTGTTGGCAGATAATAGCCTGTGAAGGAGGCCCTCATGGCCCATTCCTATAACGAAGATGTCTCACAATGCTTCATTGAGGTGCATGCCAAAATCACATGGTGCCGCAAGTCTCCTGAGGTCGGTAACATATTTTGCAATCTCCTGGCCCTCAGGTCTGCAGTGAGTGTAGAATCTGTGCCTGGCCGTGAGGATGCTCTCTTTTGGTTTAAGTTGGTCGTGAATTAGTTCAGTCAGCTCATCGTATGTCTTATCCTTGGCCTTCGTGGGTGCCAGCAAGTCCCTGACGAGGCGATAGACCTCGGGCCCACAACTGGTCAGCAGTATTGCTTTGCGCTTCTTCGCCAATGTGTACGTCGCTTCTTGCCACAAAATATTGCTCAAGCCTTTCCGTGAAGGCATCCCAATCATTACCCTCTGCGAAGTCTTTTAGTGTACCAAAGGTAGCCATAATCGCGTGAAAGTCCGTATTCTCATCACCAGTTATTATGTCTGCAATTACCATTGAATAACTCCATGAGGCCTTGTACTGTGCAGAGGAGCTGTGTGACTTCAGTCCATTTAGTACGACTGCAAAGTGAGGGGCAGCATGGCTAGCTGCCTTTTATATGCCCCTGCACAGCAGGGCAGGAAACCCCTGGGGCCTCCAACAGCAGCGCCCTCAGGTGGTACATCGTACATAGTTACATAGTGAGTACAAAGAATTTGCATACATGACACTGGAGAAGGTTTCAGAGATAGGGAGGAGTGTCGGGGCTGGAGGGGGTTACAGAGATAGGGAGGAGTGTAGGGGCTGGAGGGGGTTACAGAGATAGGGAGGAGTGTAGGGGCTGGAGGAGGTTACAGAGATCGGAAGGGGTGTAGGGGCTGGAGCAGATTACAGAGATAGGGAGGGGTGAGGGCCATGGAGGGATTTGTAAACAAGGATGAGAATTTTGAAATCGAGGCAATGCTTAACTGGGAGTCAATGTAGGTCAGTGAGCACAGGGGGTGATGGGTGAGTGGGGCTGGGTGCGAGTTAGGACACGGGGCAGCGAGCACAGGGGATGATGGGTGAGTGGGACTCGGTGCGAGTTAGGACACGGGGCAGCGAGCACAGGGGGTGATAGGTGAATGGGACTCGGTGCGAGTTAGGACACAGGGGCAGCGAGCACAGGGGGTGATGGGTGAACGGGACTCGGTGCGAGTTAGGACACGGGGCAGTGAGCACAGGGGGTGATGGGTGAGTGGGGCTGGGTGCGAGTTAGGACACGGGGCAGCGAGCACAGGGGATGATGGGTGAGTGGGACTCGGTGCGAGTTAGGACACGGGGCAGCGAGCACAGGGGGTGATGGGTGAACGGGACTCGGTGCGAGTTAGGACACGGGCCAGCACAGCTTTGGATCATGTCGAGTGTGCTCACTGTTGTAATATGAGAAACGCAGCAGACAATTTGAGGACGGGAAGGTCCCACACACAGCAACGTGATAATGACCCAGATCATCTGTTTTTAGTGGAGTTAATTGTGGAAGAAAAAAAGGCCAGGACACCTGCAGACCTCCCCTTCTCTTCTTTATATCACACCATGAGACCCTTTATATCCACCTGAGAACCCGACAGTGCGGCGCTCCCTCAGTACTGCCCCTCCGACAGTGCAGCGCTCCCTTAGCACCACCGCTCCGACAGTGCGGCACTCCCTCAGTACTGCTCTCTAACAGTGCGGGCTCCCTCAGTACTGCCCCTCCGACAGTGCGGCGCTCCCTCAGTACTGCCCCTCCGACAGTGCGGCACTCCCTCAGTACTGCTCTCTGACAGTGCAGACTCCCTCAGTACTGCCCCTCCGACAGTGCGGCGCTCTCTCAGTACCGTCCCTCTGACAGTACAGCAATGCCTCAGTATTGCCCCTCTGACAATGCGGCGCTCCCTCAGTACTGCCCCTCCAACAGTGCGGCAATCCCTCAGTACTGCTCTCTGACAGTGCGGGCTCCCTCAGTACTGCCCCTCCGACAGTGCAGCAATGCCTCAGTACTGCCCCTCCGACAATGCGGCACTCCCTCAATACTGCCCCTCCGACAGTGCGGCGCTCCCTCAGTACCGCCCCTCTGACAGTGTGGCACTCCCTCAGTACTGCCCCTCCGACAGCACAGTGCGACACTCCCTCAGTACTGCTCCTCCGACAGTGCGGCGTTCCCTCAGTACTGCCCCTCCGACAGTGCGGCGCTCCCTCAGTACTGCCCCTTCGACAGTGCGGCGCTCCCTCAGTACTGCCCCTCCGACAGTGCGGCACTCCCTCAGTATCGCCCCTCCGACAGTGCGGCGCTCCCTCAGTACTGCCCCTGTCCTAGGCAGAGTGTTTGCTAGTGCTGTTGGGGAGGATTTAAACTAATACAGCAGGGGGCTGGGAATTTATGCAAGGAGACAGAGGGAAGTAAAAAGGGGACAGAAACAAAAGGTAGGAAGGAGAAAAGTTAGAGTGGAGGGCAGAGAAATCAAGAGAAAAAATCACATTACAGCAAAATTCTAAAAGGACAAAGAGTGTTAAAAAAACAAACCTGAAGGAGTATTCGGAATAAGGTGGATGAATGAACTGCGCAGACAGCTGTTAACGGATATGATATAATTGGGATTACGGAGACATGGCTCCAGGGTGACCAAGGCTGGGAACTCAACATCCAAGGGTATTCAATATTCAGGAAGGATAGACAGAAAGGAAAAGGAGGTGGGGTAGCATTGCTGGTTAAAGAAGAAATTAACGCAATAGTATGGAAGGACATTAGCTTGGATGATGTGCAACCTGTATGGATAGAGCTGTGAAACACCAAAGGGCAGAAAACGCTAGTGAGAGTTGTGTGCACACCATCAAACAGTAGTAGTGAGGTTGGGGATGGCATCAAACAGGAAATTAGGGATGCGTGCAATAAAGGTACAGCAGTTATCATGGGCGACTTTAATCCACATATTGATTGGGCTAACCAAACTGGTAGCTGTATTGTGGAGGAGGATTTCTTGGAGTGTATAAGGGATGGTTTTCTAGACCAATATGTCAAGGAACCAACAAGAGAGCTGGCCATCCTAGACTGGGTCTTGTGTAATGAGAAGGGACTAATTAGCAATCTTATCATGCGGGACCCCTTGGGGAAGAGTGAACATAATATGGTAACATTCTTCATTAAGATGGAGAGTGACACATTTATTTCAGAGACTAGGGTCTTGAACTTAAAGAAAGGTAACTTCGATGGTATGAGATGTCAATTGGCTAGGATAGACTGGCGAATGATACTTAAAGGGTTAACAGTAGATAGGCAATGGCAAACATTTAAAGATCACATGGATGAGCTACAACAATTGTACATCCCTGTCTGGAGTAAAAATAAAACGGGGAACATGGCTCAATCGTGGCTAACAAGGGAAATTAGGGATAGTGTTAAATCCAAGGAAGTGGCATATAAATTGGCCAGAAAAAGCAGCAAACCTGAGGACTGGGAGAAATTTAGAATTGAGTAGAGGAGGACAAAGGGTTTAATTAGGAGAGGGAAGATAGAGTATGAGAGTAAGCTTGCAGGGAACATAAAAACTGACTGCAAAAGCTTCTATAGATATGGGAAGAGAAAAAGATTAGTGAAGACAAACGTAGGTCCCTTGCAGTCAGAATCAGGTGAATTCATAATGGGGAACAAGGAAATGGCAGACCAATTGAACAAATACTTTGGTTCTGGCTTCACTAAGGAAGTCACAAATAACCCCCCAAAAATACTAGGGGACCGAGGATCTAGCAAGAAGGAGGAACTGAGGGAAATGAGGGAAATCGTTATTAGTCAGGAAATTGTGTTGGGGAAATTGATGGGATTGAAGGCCGATAAATCCCCGGGGCCTGATAGTCTGCATCCCAGAGTACTTAAGGAAGTGGCCCTAAAAATAGTGGATGCATTGGTGATCATTTTCTAACAGTCTATAGACACTGGATCAGTTCCTATGGACTGGAAGGTAGCTAATGTAACCCCACTTTTTAAAAAAGGAGGGAGCGAGAAAACAGGGAATTATAGATTGGTTAGCCTGACTTCGGTAGTGGAGAAAATGCTGGAATAAATTTATTAAAGATGTAATAGCAGCGCATTTGGAAAGCAGTGACAGGATCGGTCCAAGTCAGCATGGATTTATGAAAGGGAAATCATGCTTGACAAATCTTCTGGAATTTTTTGAGGATGTAACTAGTAGAGTGGACAAGGGCGAACCAGTGGATGTGGTGTATTTGGACTTTCAAAAGGTTTTTGACAAGGTCCCACACAAGAGATTAGTGTGCAAAATTAAGGCATATGGTATTGGGGGTAATGTATTGACGTGGCTAGAGAACTGGTTGGCAGACAGAAGCAAAGAGTGGGAATAAACAGGTCCTTTTCAGAATGGCAGGCAGTGACTAGTGGGGTACCGCAAGGTACAGTGCTGGGACCCCAGCTATTTACAATATATATTAATGATTTAGATGAAGGAATTGAATGTAATATCTCCAAGTTTACAGATGACACTAAGCTGGGTGGCGGTGTGAGCTGTGAGGAGGACGCGAAGAGGCTGCAGGGTGACTTGGACAGGTTAGGTGAGTGGGCAAATGCATGGCAGATGCAGTGTAATGTGGATAAATGTGAGGTTATCTACTTTGGTGGCAAACACAGGAAGGCAGAATATTATCTGAATGGTGACAGATTAGGAAAAGAGGAGGGGCAACAAGGCCTGGGTGTCATGGTACATCAAACATTGAAAGTAGGCATGCAGGTACAGCAGGCAGTAAAGAAAGCAAATGGCATATTGGCCTTCATAGCGAGGGGATTTGAGTATAGGAGCAGGGAAGTCTTACTGCAGTTGTACAGGGCCTTGCTGAGACCACAATTTGAGTATTGTGTGCAGTTTTGGTCTCCTAATCTGAGGAAGGACGTTCTTGCTATTGAGGGAGTGCAGCGAAGGTTCACCAGACTGATTCCCAGGATGGCAGGACTGACATATGAAGAAAGATTGGATCGACTAGCCTTATATTCACTGGAATTTAGAAGAATGAGAGGGGATCTCATAGAAACATATAAAATTCTGACGGGATTGGACAGGTTAGATGCAGGAAGAATGTTCCCGATGTTGGGGAAGTCCAGAACACGGGTCACAGTCTAAGGATAAGGGGTAAGCCATTTAGGACCGAGATGAGGAGAAACTTCTTCACCCAGAGAATCGTGAACCTGTGGAATTCTCTACCACAGAGAGTTGTTGGGGCCAATTCGTTAGATATATTCAAAAGGGAGTTAGATGTGGCCCTCACGACTAAAGGGATCAAGGGGTATGGAGAGAAAGCAGGTATGGGGTACTGAGGGAATGATCAGCCATGATCATATTGAATGGTGGTGCAGGCTCGAAGGGCCGAATGGCCTACTCCTGCACCTATTTTCTATGTTTCTATGTTACTAACAAGGAGGGTCGATGAGGGCAGTGCATATGATGTAGTGTATATGGATTTTAGCAAGGCTTTTGATAAGGTCCCACACGGCAGACTGGTCACGAAAGTAAATGCCCATGGGATCCAGGGCAAAGTGGCAAGTTGGATCCAAAATTGGCTCAGAGGCAGGAAGCAGAGGGTAATGGTTGATGGGATTTTTTTCTGGAAGGATGTTTCCAGTGGGGTTCCACTGCATTAAACGCACTGCCCTCTTCGACCCTCCTTGTTAGTAACATAGAAACATAGAAAATAGGTGCAGGAGCAGGCCATTCGGCCCTTCGAGCCTGCACCACTATTTTGTGGTATACATCAGTGATCTAGACTTGAATGTTGGGGATATGATTAAGAAGTTTGCAGATGATACTAAAATCGGCCGTGTGGTTGAGAATGAAGAAGAAAGCTGTGGCCTGCAGGAAGATATCAATCAGGTGGGCAGAACAGTGGCAAATTGAATTGAATCCGGAGAAGTGTGAGGTAATGCATTTGGGGAGGGCTAACAAGGCGAGGGAATACACATTAATTGGTAGGATACTGAGAAGTGTCGAGGAACACAGGGACCTTGGAGTGCAGGTCCACAGATCCCTAAAGGTAGCAGGCCAGGTAGATAAGGTGGTTAAGAAGGCATACGGAATACTTGCCTTTATTAGCCGAGGCAGGGAATACAAGAGCAGGGAGATTATGCTTGAACTGTATAAAACACTGGTTAGGCCGCAGCTGGAGTACTGCGTGCAGTTCTGGTCACCACATTACAGGAAGGATGTGATTGCACTGGAGAGGGTACAGAGGAGATTTACCAGGATGTTGCACTGGAGAGGGTACAGAGGAGATTTACCAGGATGTTGCACTAGAGAGGGTACAGAGGAGATTTACCAAGATGTTGCACTGGAGAGGGTACAGAGGAGATTTACCAGGATGTTGCACTGGAGAGGCTACAGAGGAGATTTACCAGGATGTTGCACTGGAGAGGATACAGAGGAGATTTACCAGGATGTTGCACTAGAGAGGGTACAGAGGAGATTTACCAGGATGTTGCACTGGAGAGGGTACAGAGGAGATTTACCAGGATGGTGCACTGGAGAGGGTACAGAGGAGATTTACCAGGATGTTGCACTGGAGAGGGTGCAGAGGAGATTTACCAGGATGTTGCCAGGACTGGAGAATTTTAGCGATGAGGAAAGATTGGATAGGCTGGGGTTGTTTTCTTTGGAACAGAGGAGGCTGAGGGGAGACCTGATTGAGGTGTATAAAATGATGAGGGGCCTGGATAGAGTGGATAGGAAGGACCTGTTTCCCTTGGCAGAGGGGTCAACAACCAGGGGGCATGGATTGAAAGTAATTGGGGGGGGGTTTAGAGGGGTTTGAGGGGAAATGTCTTCACCCAGAGGGTGGTGGGGGTCTGGGGGGGAACTCACTGCCTGAAAGGGTGGTAGAGGCAGAAACCCTCACCACATTTGGATGTACACTTGAAGTGCCGTAACCTGCAGGGCTACGGACCGAGAGCTGGAAAGTGGGATTAGGCTGGGTAGCTCTTGGTCGGCCGGGGCAACGCGGACACGATGGGCCGAATGGCCTCCTTCCGTGCTGTAAATTTCTCTGATTGTATAATATTCAGCTGCTTCTAAAGGATTCTAGCTTTCCTGCCTGAATCAGCCGTGCCGATATTGGAAGGTCTTTGTAGCTTATAGCCAGCAAACATCCAGATCACTGAGGTGCCAGATCTCCCACCTCAGAAGGCTGTGTGTTTAAGATATATTCCAGAAATGTAGCTCACATTTCAGTGAAGCATCGAGGAAGTGCTGCACTGTCAGAGTGCCTGCCTTTCAGATGAGATGCAAAACCATGGTCCTGGCTGGCTGCTTGGGCAGATCCCTTGTTGCCCAGGCCAACATTTAGCCTTTAACTAACACCACCAAAAGGAAAAGGAGACTGATGCTATTTGTGGGATATTGCTGTGCGTAATGTGGCTGCCATTGCCTGTTTATATAACCACAGTGTCTGCATCAAACATACTCCATTAGCTCTGAGGCACTTTGGGAGGTCCTGTAGACATGACCGGTGTTATAGAAACAGGTTATAAGAACATAAGAACATAAGAACATAAGAAATAGGATCAGGAGTCGGCCATTCGGCCCCTCGAGCCTGCTCCGCCATTTAATACGATCATGGCTGATCCGATCATTGACACAGCTCCACTTCCCTGCCCATCCCCTTACCCCCTTATTGGTTAAGAAACTGTCAATCTCTGTCTTAAATATATTCAATGTCCCGCCTTCCACTGCTCTCTGAGGCAGCGAATTCCACAGATTTACAACCCTCTGAGAGAAGAAATTCCTCCTCATCTCAGTTTTAAATGGGCGGCCCCTTATTCTAAGATCATGCCCCCTAGTTCTAGTCTCCCCCATCAGTGGAAACATCCTCTCTTCATCCACCTTGTCAAGCCCCCTCATAATCTTATACGTTTCGATAAGATCACCTCTCATTCTTCTGAATTCCAATGTGTACAGGCCCAACCTACTCAATCTTTCCTCAGAAGTCAACCCCCTCACCTACGGAATCAACCGAGTGAACCTTCTCTGAACTGCCTCCAAAGCAAGTATATCCTTTCGTAAATATGGAAACCAAAACTGCACGCAGTACTCCAGGTGTGGCCTCACCAATACCCTGTATAACTGGAGCAAGACTTCCCTGCTTTTATACTCCATCCCCTTTGCAATAAAGGCCAAGATACCATTGGCCTTCCTGATCACTTGCTGTACCTGCATACTAACCTTTTGTGTTTCATGCACAAGTACCCCCAGGTCCCACTGTACTGCAGCACTTTGCAATCTTTCTCCATTTAAATAATAACTTGCTCTTTGATTTTTTTTTCTGCCAAAGTGCATGACCTCACACTTTCCCACATTATACTCCATCTGACAAATTTTTGTCCACTCACTGAGCCTGTCAATGTCCTTTTGCAGATTTTTTGTGTCCTCACACATTGCTTTTCCTCCCATCTTTGTATCGTCAGCAAACTTGGCTAAGTTACACTCAGTCCCCTTCTTCCAAGTGGTTAATATAGATTGTGAACCTTTCCCTTCATTAACCAGTTCTAAATCCATGCCTTACATTCACACCCACGGACATGAATTTATAAAGGAGTTCATGCTTCTGATCTGAGGTAGATCAGGGAGAACTACTCTCCTGAAGCGAGGCTGTTGTTTGTCGGATTAGACCCTTCAGCTGTGTTGCAGATTATTGAGAGGCTGACTCGCGTTCCTCTCCTTGTCAGGTGTGGCTCTGTGGACTTGATCTTGGCTTGTTTCCTGAGCGACAGACCGCTCCCCATTGCTCATCACTTCTCTCACATTGGGCAGCAGTGAAACACACCTTCACTTTCCGCTGGTTAAACCCCTGTCTGCTCTTCATAGTCCCTAAACCCCGAGTCTTGGCAGCGTCAGTCGCTGGGATTAATTAGACCGCGAGGGTGTGCACTCCACGGGGAGCAAGTGCAGAGAGAGTGGTGAGAATGTGAAACACTGACTGTGGAGCGATTGAAGAAGATAGCATTGATTCAGAGAGCGGAATTGATGGATATGTGAGGGAGCAGGGTGGGAGCAGGCTTTTGTGGAGTATAAACACTGGCAAAGACCCGTTGGGACGAATATGTAATATCTATGTGAGTTTCTCTTTCACTTGGTTGGGCGACTTAAACAGGAAATGGGATTGTGAAGGCGTGATTTGCTCCCTGACCAGAATTCATAGGCAGTCCCTGGAAACCAGGATGACTTGCTCCCACACCAAAAAAGGACGAGTTCACTGGTCTTTCAATGAAGGACCTGAACTACATCCTGAAGGGTGGAAGGTGCCTGTGGGTGGATTGTTTTAACGTGGGCTGGCCGTTGCACACCAGCCACCACACGGGCTTGACAGAGCTAGGTCTTGGTCCAGTGGCAAGGGTTAACCAGGACGACTGCAGACCTGCTCTGCTGCATGGACCTAGTGCGCACAGATATCGCAGTGTGGGCTGGCCCGTGCTGCCCCTGGGTCCCTACCCGAGCACGTCCTCTACGAACTCTCTTGCCGTTCCTTAGCCCCGACCTCACCGCTCCTGCTGCATCTGCTCACACTCCAATCTCCAAGATTCAATCACTGGATCTTGATGACATCACTCTTCACTGCCGTTCCCCTCTTGCACTAGCTGGCTCTGATCCCTGAAGTAATATGCCTCCACACTCTCCCCAGGACCTCCATGCTCTCCCCGAGGCCTCCACGCTGCTCCCCAGGGCCTCCACGTTCTCCCCAGGGCCTCCACATTCTCCCGAGGTCGCTCGCCATTCCTTTCATGGCCCCGACCTGCCGCTGGTGTTCTCACGCAGGTCGGGGTCTGTACACCAATGAATTACCCTTCAGTCAATGATACGCCCAAGGGTAGCAGTGGGGATTTGTCACTCGGGCTGTCTGTGATTGCTCCATATCCTTCTGTCAGACTCCAGGGAGGAAAAGGAATGGCATTTAGCCAGTTCCTCAGCCTAACTACGCTACAACCATGGTTGTGAAGTGAGAGGTTGGGAGAGAGAAGAGATAGAAAAGAGGAATGAAGATTAGGGAGACCTGAATGATGTGGATTTGGGTGTACAGGGCCTAACTACAGAAGTGCGCAAATGATACGAAACTCTGAATTGTAGTAAACAGTGAGGGTGATAGTCGAAGACTACAGGAGGACAGAGACAGACTGGTGAAATGGGCGGATGAAAGTTAATGCAGAGAAATGCGAAGTGATGCGTTTTGATAGGAAGAATGAAGACGGACAAAATAAACTAAATGATGCAAATGTAAACGGTGCAGGAATAGAAAGACACGGGGTGTGTGAAGGTACACAATGTTTACGGGAACGGTAGCCCAATGGTTATATTACCGGACCAGTAGTCCAGAGACCTGAACTAATAATCTGGAGCATGAGTTCAAATCCCACCACGGCAGCTGGGAAATTTAAATTCTGTTAATTAAATAAATCTGTGATAAAAAGCTAGAATTAGTAATGCTGACCATGAAACTACCGGACTGTTGTAAAAACCCATCTGGTTCACTAATGTCCTGTCGGCAAGGAAATCTGCCACCCTTACCCGGTCTGGCCGCTGTGTGACTCCAGACCCACAGCAATGTGAAATGGCCCAGCGAGACACTCTGCACCAAAACCACTTTAAAGAAGTTAAAAAACCTTTGAAGATGGCAGGACCAAGCTGAGAAGGCTGTTTAAAAAATCATCTGGGATCCTGGACTTTATTAACAGAGTACAGAAGCAAGGAAATTATGTGGAACATAGAAAATAGGTGCAGGTGTAGGCCATTCGACCCTTCGAGCCTGCACCACCATTCAATATGATCATGGCTGATCATTCACTCAGTACCCCATTCCTGCTTTCTCTCCATACCCCTTGATCCCTTTAGCCGTAAGGGCCACATCTAACTCCCTTTTGAATATATCTAACGAACTGGCCTCAACAACTCTCTGTGGTAGAGAATTCCACAGGTTCACAATTCTCTGAGTGAAGAAGTTTCTCCTCATCTCGGTCCTAAATGGCTTACCCCTTATCCTTAGACTGTGACCCCTGGTTCTGGACTTCCCCAACATCGGGAACATTCTTCCTGCATCTAACCTGTCCAGTCCCGTCAGAATTTTATATGTTTCTATGAGATCCCCTCTCATCCTTCTAAATTCCAGTGAATATAAGCCTAGTCGATCCAGTCTTTCTTCATATGTCAGTCCTGCCATCCTGGGAATCAGTCTGGGGAACCTTCGCTGCGCTCCCTCAATAGCAAGAATGTCCTTCCTCAGATTAGGAGACCAAAACTGAACACAATACTCCAGGTGTGGCCTCACCAAGGCCCTGTACAACTGCAGTAAGACCTCCCTGCTCCTTTGCAAAACACTGGTGAGGCCACAGCTGGAGGATTGTGTCCAATTCTGGGCTTTAGGGAGGAAGTGAAGACCTTGGAGAGGGTGTGGAGGGAGATTGACCAGAACGGTCCCGGGGATGAGGGACTTCAGTGACGGGGAGAGACTGGAGACGCTGGGATCGTTCTCCTTGGAGCAAAGAAGGTTAAGGGGAGATTTGATCGAGGTGTTCAAAATAACACGGGATTTTGATCGAGTAAGTCAGGAGAACCTGTTCCCCAGGGCAGGAGGGTGGGTAACCAGAGGGACACAGATTGACGATAATCAGAGGGGGAGATGGGGAGAATGTTTTTACGCAGCGAGTCGTTGTGATGAAATAGCAGCGCATTTGGAAAGCTGTGACAGGATCGGTCCAAGTCAGCATGGATTTATGAAAGGGAAATCATGCTTGACAAATGTTCTAGAATTTTTTGAGGATGTAACTAGTAGAGTGGACAAGGGAGAACCAGTGGATGTGGTGTATTTGGACTTTCAAAAGGCTTTTGACAAGGTCCCACACAAGAGATTGGTGTGCAAAATCAAAGCACATGGTATTGGGGATAATGTATTGACATGGATAGAGAACTGGTTGGCAGACAGGAAGCAAAGAGTCGGGATAAACAGGTCCTTTTCAGAATGGCAGGCAGTGACTAGTGGGGTGCCGCAGGGCTCTGTGCTGGGACCCCAGCTATTTACAATATACATTAATGATTTAGACGAAGGAATTGAGTGTAATATCTCCAAGTTTGCAGATGACACTAAGCTGGGTGGCGGTGTGAGCTTGGTGGAGGAGGATGCTAAGAGGCTGCAGAGTGACTTGGACAGGTTAGGTGAGTGGGAAAATACATCGCAGATTCGGTATAATGTAGATAAATGTGATGTTATCCACTTTGGTGGTAAAAATATGAAGGCAGAATATTATCTGAATGGTGACAGATTAGGAAAAGGGGAGGTGCAACGAGACCTGGGTGTCATGGTACATCAGTCATTGAACATTGGCATGCGGGTACAGCAGGCGGTGAAGAAGGCAAAGGGTATAGAAACAGAGAAACATAGAAAATAGTGCAGGAGTAGGCCATTCAGCCCTTCTAGCCTGCACCGCCATTCAATGAGTTCATGGCTGAACATGCAACTTCAGTACCCCATTCCTGCTTTCTCGCCATACCCCTTGATCCCCCTAGTAGTAAGTAATTCATCTAAATCCTTTTTAAATATATTTAGTGAATTGGCCTCAACAACTTTCTGTGGTAGAGAATTCCACAGGTTCACCGCTCTCTGGGTGAAGAAATTCCTCCTCATCTTGGTCCTAAATGGCTTACCCCTTATCCTTAGACTGTGTCCCCTGGTTCTGGACTTCCCCAACATTGGGAACATTCTTCCTGCATCTAACCTGTCTAAACCCGTCAGAATTTTAAACGTTTCTATGAGGTCCCCTCTCATTCTTCTGAACTCCAGTGAATACAAGCCCAGTTGATCCAGTCTTTCTTGATAGGTCAGTCCCGCCATCCTGGGAATCAGTCTGGTGAACCTTCGCTGCACTCCCTCAATAGCACGAATGTCCTTCCTCAAGTTAGGAAACCAAAACTGTACACAATACTCCAGGTGTGGCCTCACCAAGGCCCTGTACAATTGTAGCAACACCTCCCTGCCCCTGCACTCAAATCCCCTCGCTATGAAGGCCAACATGCCATTTGCTTTCTTGACCGCCTGCTGTACCTGCATGCCAACCTTCAATGACTGATGTACCATGACACCCAGGTCTCTTTGCACCTCCCCTTTTCCCAATCTGTCACCATTCAGATAATAGTCTGTCTCTCTGTTTTTACCACCAAAGTGGATAGCCTCACATTTATCCACATTATACTTCATCTGCCATGCATTTGCCCACTCACCTAACCTATCCAAGTCGCTCTGCAGCCTCATAGCATCCTCCTCGCAGCTCACACTGCCACCCAACTTAGTGTCATCCGCAAATTTGGAGATACTACATTTAATCCCCTCATCTAAATCATTAATATACAGTGTAAACAGCTGGGGCCCCAGCACAGAACCTTGCGGTACCCCACTAGTCACTGCCTGCCATTCTGAAAAGTCCCCATTTACTCCTACTCTTTGCTTCCTGTCTGACAACCAGTTCTCAATCCATGTCAGCACACTACCCCCAATCCCATGTGCTTTAACTTTGCACATTAATCTCTTGTGTGGGACCTTGTCGAAAGCCTTCTGAAAGTCCAAATATACCACATCAACTGGTTCTCCCTTGTCCACTCTACTGGAAACATCCTCAAAAAATTCCAGAAGATTTGTCAAGCATGATTTCCCTTTCACAAATCCATGCTGACTTGGACCTATCATGTCACCTCTTTCCAAATGCACTGCTATGACATCCTTAATGTCATGTTGGCCTTCAAAGCGCGAGGACTTGAGTATAGGAGCAGGGAGGTCTTACTGCAGTTGTACAGGGACTTGGTGAGGCCACACCTGGAATATTGTGTTCAGTTTTGGTCTCCTAATCTGAGGAAGGACAATCTTGCTATTGAGGCTGATTCCCGGGATAGCAGGACTGACATATGAAGAAAAATTGGATTGACTAGACTTATATTTAATGGAATTTAGACGAATGAGAGGGGATCTCATAGAAACATATCAAATTCTGACGGGACTGGACAGGTTAGATGCAGGAAGAATTTTCCCAATGTTGGGGAAGTCCAGAACCAGGGGTCACAGTCTAAGGATAAGGGTTAAGCCATTTAGACCGAGATGAGGAGAAACATCTTCACTCAGAAATTTGTGAACTTGTGGAATTCCCTACCACAGAAAGTTGTTGAGACCAGTTCATTAGATATATTCAAAAGGGAGTTAGATGTGGCCCTTATGGCTAAAGGGATCAAGGGGTATGGAGAGAAAGCAGGAATGGGGTACTGAAGTTTTATGAGCAGCCATGATCTTATTGAATGGTGGTGCAGGCTCGAAGGGCTGAATGGCCTGCTCCTGCACCTATTTTCTATGTTTCTATGTTTCTATGATCGGGAACGCGCTGCCTGAAAGGGCGGTGGGAGCAGATTCAATCGTGACTTTCAAACCGGGAATTGGGTAAATACTGGAAGGGGAAATATGCCGGGCTGTGGGGAAAGAGCAGGGGGGGAGTGGGACTGATTGGGTCGCTCTGTCACAGAGGCAGCACAGCACGGGCTCGATGGGCCCAATGGGATCCTCCTGTGCTGTCTCATTCTATGATTCTGTGATGGAGAGCTTGGCACTTTTACCCTGCACTGGGATTGGGGAATCTGAGCTGAGTTTTCACAGTGAGAAATTGGGAGTCATGTTGTGGTGGCTGTAAACATGAGGAATATAGGGCTTTGTGTAAATCCATCTCCTCACTTGTCTCGCCATTCGATGCAGGAGCTGTATATCAGGCCAGGCCTCGATGTTCCCTTCCTCTTTCACCCAACACAGAGACAGCACTAAACCTCACTCAGTTACTGGTGACAGCTATAAGTTCCTTTCTAAAATATACATGCTTGAAGCTTCAGATAATCCTCACACAATGGATCCACTGGCCCCATCACAAAGGCTCGGAACAGCAAAACCACACTGCCCTGATTGGCCGAACACCAGCAGTGGGGGCTTGTCCGATTTATCCAGCACATTACTGCTGTGTAATTAATGCAGTTCCAACTCTGTGGATGGTGCACAATGAATAATTGATTTCACGTAATTATATTTAGAGAGGGTTTCTGCCTGAGCTTTGCAATTTTTCCTCCTCACTTCCTCTTAAACCTGTGGCTGTCAACAGAGACACAATTAAACTAGGAACCAGCATATTGAGAAGCAATCCTCACCACACCGGCAAAAGGTCTGCTGTAAAATCACGGCCTGTCGGTGTGCTGAATCAGGTCCGTCAATTTTTACAGCAAGGCAGAGAAACAGTATTCTCAGCTGTGTCTGTCTCTCTCCCACCCAGTCTCTCTCTCTCCCCCCCCAGTCTCTCTCTCTCTCTCCCCCCAGTCTCTCTCTCTCTCTCCCAGTCTCTCTCTCCCCTCCCAGTCTCTCTCTCTCCCCCCCCCACCCAGTCTCTCTCTCTCCCTCCCCCGGTCTCTCTCTCTCTCTCTCCCCCCAGTCTCTCTCTCTCTCCCCCCCAGTCTCTCTCTCTCCCCCAGTCTCTCTCTCTCTCTCTCTCTTCCCCCCCCCTCTCTCTCCCCCCAGCCTGTCTCTCTCTCCCCGCAGTCTCTCTCTCTTTCTCTCGCCCAGTCTCTCTCTCTCTCTCCCCCCAGTCTCTCTCTCTCTCTCCCAGCCTCTCTCTCCCCTCCCAGTCTCTCTCTATCCCCCCCAGTCTCTCTCTCTCTTTCTCCCCCCAGTCACTCTCTCTCCCCCCCAGTCTCTCTCTCTCTCTCTCCCCCCCAGTCTCTCTCTCTCTCTCTCTCCCCCCAGTCTCTCTCTCCCTCACCCTGTCTCTCTCTCTCCCTCCCCCGGTCTCTCTCTTTCTCTCCCCCCAGTCTCTCTCTCTCTCCCCCCCAGTCTCTCTCTCTCTCTCTCTCTCTCTTCCCCCCCCCCCCTCTCTCTCCCCCCAGTCTGTCTCTCTCTTCCCGCAGTCTCTCTCTCTTTCTCTCGCCCAGTCTCTCTCTCTCTCTCCTCCCAGTCACTCTCTCTCTCCCCCCCAGTCTCTATCTCTCTCTCCCCCAGTCTGTCTCTCTCTCTCCCCCCAGTCTCTCTCTCTCTCTCCCCCAGTCTCTATCTCTCTCTCTCCCCCCAGTCTCCCTCTCTCCCCCCAGTCTCTCTCTCTCCCCCCCCCAGTCTATCTCTCTCTCTCCCCCAGTCTCTCTCTCTCTCTCTCTCCCCCAGTCTCTCCCTCTCTCTCCCCCTAGTCTCTCTCTTTCTCTCCCCCCAGTCTCTCTCTCTCTCCCCGCAGTCTCTCTTTCTCTCTCTCCCCCAGTCTCTCTCTCTCGCTCCCCCCAGTCTCTCTCTCTCTCCTTCCAGTCTCTATCTGTCTCCCCCCAGTCTCCCTCTCTTCCCCAGTGTCTCTCCCTCCCTCTAGTCTCTCTCTCTCCTCCCAGTCTCTCTCTCTCTCTCCCCCCAGTCTCTCTCTCTCTCTCCCCCCAGTCTCTCTCTCTCTCTCACCCCCAGTCTCTCTCTCCCCCCCGTCTCTCTCTCTCTCCCCCCCCCGTCTCTCTCTCTCTCCCCCCAGTCTCTCTCTCTCTCTCCCCAGTCTCTCCCTCCCCCCAGTCTCTCTTCCTCTCCCCCAGTCTCTCTCTCTCTCTCCCCAGTCTCTCTCTCCCCCCAGTCTCTCTCTCTCTCCCCCCAGTCTCTCTCTCTCCCACCCCCTCCCCATCTCTCACCGCCCCCCCAGTCTCTCTCTCTCCCCCCAGTCTCACTCTCTCTCCCCCCAGTCTCTCTCTCTCCCCCAGTCTCTCTTTCCCCCCCAGTCTCTCTTCCTCTCCCCCCAGTCTCTCTTCCTCTCCCCCCAGTCTCTCTCTCTCTCCCCCAGTCTCTCTCTCCCCCCAGTCTCTCTCTCTCCCCCCAGTCTCTCTCTCCCCCAGTCTCTCTCTCCCCCCAGTCTCTCTCTCTCCCCCCAGTCTCTCTCTCTCTCCCCCAGTCTCTCTCTCCCCCCAGTCTCTCTCTCTCCCCCCCAGTCTCTCTCTTCCCCCCCAGTCTCTCTCTCTCTCTCCCCCCAGTCTCCCTCTCTCTCTCTCCCCCCAGTCTCCCTCTCTCCCCCCAGTCTCTCTTTCTCTCCCCCCCAGTCTCTCTCTCTCTTCCCAAGTCTCTCCCTCCCCCCAGTCTCTCTTCCTCTCCCCCAGTCTCTCTCTCTCTTTCCCCAGTCTCTCTCTCCCCCCAGTCTCTCTCTCTCTCCCGCCAGTCTCACTCTCTCTCCCCCCAGTCTCTCTCTTTCCCCCCCAGTCTCTCTTTCCCCCCCAGTCTCTCTTTCCCCCCCAGTCTCTCTTCCTCTCCCCCCAGTCTCTCTTCCTCTCCCCCCAGTCTCTCTCTCTCTCCCCCAGTCTCTCTCTCCCCCCAGTCTCTCTCTCTCCCCCCTAGGCTCTCTCTTCCCCCCCAGTCTCTCTCTCTCTCTCTCCCCCCAGTCTCCCTCTCTCTCTCCCCCCAGTCTCCCTCTCTTCCCCCAGTCTCTCTTTCTCTCCCCCCCAGTCTCTCTCTCTCTCCCCCCCAGTCTCTCTCTCTCTTCCCAAGTCTCTCTCTCCCCCCAGTCTCTCTCTCTCTTCCCCAATCTCTCTCTCCCCCTAGTCTCTCTGTCTCTCCCCCCAGTCTCTCTCTCTGCCCCCAGTCTCTCTCTCTCTCTTCCCCAGTCTCTCTCTCCCCCTAGTCTCTCTCTCTCCCCCCAGTCTCTCTCTCTCTCTTCCCCAGTCTCTCTCTCCCCCCAGTCTCTCTCTCTCTTTCTCCCCAGTCTCTCTCTGCCACCCCTAGTCTCTCTCTCCTCCCCCCAGTCTCTCTCTCCTCCCCCCCAGTCTCTCTCTCCTCCCCCCCAGTCTCTCTCTCTCTCCCTCCCAGTTTCTCTACCCCCAGACAAAACTTCTGTTCTTCATCTGGCCCACCAGAAATGGTCGAGAATCCGGGAACGGTAGCACGTTGGTTTTGTTATTGGGCCGGTAATCGGGAAGCCTGGACTCATGATCCAGAGTTTGGAAGGTAGCTAACATAACCCCACTTTTTAAAAAAGGAGGGAGAGAGAAAACAGGTAATTATAGACCGGTTAGCCTGACATCAGTGGTGGGAAAATGTTGGAATCAATTTTTAAAGATGAAATAGCAGCTCATTTGGAAAACAGTGACAGGATCGGTCCAAGTCAGCATGGATATATGAAAGGGAAATCATGCTTGACAAATCTTCTAGAATTTTTTGAGGATGTAACTAGTAGAGTGGACAAGGGAGAACCAGTGGATGTGGTGTATTTGGACTTTCAAAAGGCTTTTGACAAGGTCCCACACAAGAGATTGGTGTGCAAAATTAATTCACATGGTATTGGGGGTAATGTACTGATGTGGATAGAGAACTGGTTGGCAGACAGGAAGCAGAGAGTCGGGATAAACGGGTCCTTTTCAGAATGGCAGGCAGTGACTAGTGGGGTGCCGCAGGGCTCAGTGCTGGGACCCCAGCTCTTTACAATATACATTAATGATTTAGACGAAGGAGTTGAATGTAATATCTCCAAGTTTGCAGATGACACTAAGCTGGGTGGTGGTGTGAGCTATGAGGAGGATGCTAAGAGGCTGCAGGGTGACTTGGACAGGTTAGGTGAGTGGGCAAATGCATGGCAGATGCAGTATAATGTGGATAAGTGTGAGGTTATCCACTTTGGTGGCAAAAACAGGAAGGCAGAATATTATCTGAATGGTGACAGATTAGGAAAAGGGGAGGTGCAATGAGACCTGGGTGTCATGGTACATCAGTCATTGAAGATTGGGATGCAGGTACAGCAGGCGGTGAAGAAGCCAAATGGCAAGTGAGAGGATTTGAGTATAGGGGCAGGGAGGTCTTGTTATGTCTTGAATAAAGAATCTGACCAGACACTGTAAGCTCAGAGTAATATGTGACCGTAATCCTTTATTACGTGTCTCCAGAGAGCCTCTCCAGCCTTATGTACAGGTGTTCTCAAGGGATTGTGGGATTCCCTTGGGACTCCAGGGGATGAGCCCCCTGGTGGTTAAACAAGGTATGTACAGGTTTGCATATATAACATCACTCCCCCCACCCCGTCCAAAGTCAATAGTGTAACTATTTACAAGGTGAGTCGATCTGGGGCCTTCCTTTCCCTGGTTGATTGTCTCGGTACAAATGCTAGTTTTGGTGAGTCACTTGTTGGGCCCTCGCTGGACTGCCGGGTGTGGTGAGTCCCGCTGGGCTGCTGCGGGTGATGGTTCCTGCTTCGTGGTCAACTGCTGGGTTGGTTGCCACTGGTGTATGTGTTGGGGGGGTGGAAAAAGGTAGGGTCTATTGTGGGTTGTTCTGGATAGTCCATGAATCTGAGTTTGGTTTGGTGCAAGTGTTTCCTGCAGGTGAGTCCATTTGAAAGTTTGACCAGAAACACCCTACTCCCCTCTTTGGCCACGACAGTGCCGGGAAGCCACTTGGGACCTTGTCCGTAGTTCAACACAAATACAGGATCATTAATCTCGATTTCGCGTGACACATTTGCGCAATCATGATATATATTCTATTGAAGCCGCCTGCTCTCTAGCTGTTCGTGTTGATCAGGGTGGACTAACCGAGAGCCTTGTCTTAAGTACCCTTTTCATGAGCAGTTCAGCGGGGGAACACCAGTGAGTGAGTGGGGTCTTGTGCGGTAACTAAGCAGGATTCGCGATAGGCGAGTCTGCAGTGAGCCTTCAGTTACCCTTTACAAGCTCTGTTTGATTGTTTGCACTGCTCTCTCTGCCTGACCGTTGGACGCTGGTTTAAACGGGGCAGATGTGACATGTTTGATCCCATTGTGGGTCATGGACTCCTTGAACTCGGCACTGGTAAAGCACGGCCCATTGTCACTCACAAGGACATCAGGCAGGCCGTGTGTGGCAAACATGGCCCGCAGGCTTTCAATGATGGTTGCGGACGTGCTTGCCGAAATTATCACACATTCAATCCATTTGGAATACGCATCTACAACCACGAGGAACATTTTACCCAAGAACGGCCTGCATAGTCGACATGGACCCTAGACCACGGTTTGGAGGGCCAAGACTATAAACTTAGTGGTGCCTCCCTGGGTGCATTGCTTAACTGGGAACATGTCTTACATTTGTGCACGCAGGACTCTAAGTCCGCATCAATACCGGGCCACCATACGTGGGATCAGCTATCGCTTTCATCATTACAATGCCTGAGTGGGTACTGTGGAGGTCATAGATGAAGGTGTCTCTGCCCTTCTTGGGGACCACTACTCGATTGCCCCACAGGAGGCAGTCTTCCTGTATAGACATTTCATCTCTGCGCCGCTGGTACAGCTTTATCTCTAACGGGACACTAGACCAACTCCCATGGAACACACAGTTTTTTACTAAGGACAGTAAGGGGTCCTGGCTTGTCCAGGTTCTAATCTGTCAGGCTGTGACGGGTGATTGCTCTCTCTCGAATGCTTCCATAACCATGGCTAGATCTGCGGGTTGTGCCATTTCCACCCCTGTGGTGGGCAATGGCAGCCTACTGAGAGCATCGGCACAGTTTTCTGTGCCTGGCCTGTGGCGGATGGCGTAGTTGTATGTGGACAACGTGAGCGCCCATCTCTGGATACGGGCCGATGTGTTTGTATTTATCCTTTTATTTCAGAAAAGAGAAAAATCAGTTGTTTATGGTTGGTTTCCAGTTCAAATTTGAGCCCAAACAGGTATTGATGCATTTTCTTTACCCCATAAACAAACGCTAATGCTTCTTTTTTGATCATGCTGTAGGCCCTCTCAGCCTTAGACAGACTTCTGGATGCATAAGCAACCGGTTGCAGTTTCCCGAAATCATTAGCTTGTTGCAATACACAGCCGACGCCATATGACGACGCATCACATGCTAGTACCAAACACTTACATGGATCATAGAAGTTTGTTTGTTTGAGCATAACAGCTTCCTTGCTTTCTCAAAGGCATTTTCTTGGCTTTTACCCCATACCAATTGATCTCCTTTACTCAGTAGAGAGTGCAGGGGTTCTAACAGTGTGCGAAGACCCGGTAAGAAGTCACCAAGTAGTTCAGGAGTCCTAGAAACGACCGCAGCTCCGTCACGTTCTGTGGTCTCGGTACGTTCTCGATTGTCTCCGTCTTCGAATCGGTGAGCCTGATGCCGTCCGCCGCGATTCTTCTCCCCAGGAACTCCACTTCAGGCACCAGGAAAACACACTTCGAGCGTTTTAGCCTGAGCCCCACACGATTAAGCCGACTAAGAACCTCCTCCAGGTTCTGCAGATGCTCGACGGTGTCCCGACCTGTAACCAAGATGTCATCCTGCAAGACCATGGTGCGCGGGACCGACTTCAGCAGGCTTTCCATGTTCCTCTGGAATATCGCCACGGCTGATCGAATCCCAAACGGGCATCTGTTGTAAATGAAGACACCTTTGTGCGTGTTGATGCAGGTGAGGCCCTTCGATGATTCCTACAGCTCCTGCGTCATGTAGGCCAAGATCAAGTCCAGCTTCGTGAACGTCTTTCCTCCTGCCAGCATAGCAAAAAGGTCGCCTGCCTTTGGTAGTGGGTATTGATCCTGCAGGGAGAAATGATTGATAGTTACTTTGTAATCACCACAGATTCTGACGGTGCCATCTTCCTTGAGGACTGGAACAATTGGACTGGCCCACTCATTGACTTCAATCGGTGAAATGATGCCTTCTCATTGCAGCCTATCCAGCTCCATCTCCACCCTCTCTCATCATGTAAAGTACCGCTCTTGCCTTGTGATGGATGGGTCGCGCCCCTGGAATCAAGTGGATCTGCACTTTTGCTCCTTGGAACTTCCCGATGCCCAGATCGAACAGCGAGGGGAACTTGTTTAGGACCTGGGCACATGAAGTGTTGTCGACGTACAAAAGCGCTCGGACATCGTCCCAGTTCCAGCGCATCTTTCCCAGCCAGCTCCTGCCGAACAGCGTGGGACCATCGCCTGCTCCATAGAAACATAGAAACATAGAAACATAGAAAATAGGTGCAGGAGCAGGCCATTCAGCCCTTCTAGCCTGCACCGCCATTCAATGAGTTCATGGCTGAACATGAAACTTCAGTACCCCCTTCCTGCTTTCTCGCCATACCCCTTGATCCCCCGAGTAGTAAGGACTTCATCTCACTCCCTTTTGAATATATTTAGTGAATTGGCCCCAACCACTTTCTGTGACAGAGAATTCCACAGGTTCACCACTCTCTGGGTGAAGAAGTCTCTCCTCATCTCGGTCCTAAATGGCTTACCCCTTATCCTTAGACTGTGACCCTGGTTCTGGACTTCCCCAACATTGGGAACATTCTTCCTGCATCTAACCTGTCTAAACCCGTCAGAATTTTAAACGTTTCTATGAGGTCCCCTCTCATTCTTCTGAAATCCAGTGAATACAAGCCCAGTTGATCCAGTCTTTCTTGATAGGTCAGTCCCACCATCCCGGGAACCAGTCTGGTGAATCTTCGCTGCACTCCCTCAATAGCAAGAATGTCCTTCCTCAAGTTAGGAAACCAAAATTGTACACAATACTCCAGGTGTGGCCTCACCAAGGCCCTGTACAATTGTAGCAACACCTCCCTGCCCCTGTACTCAAATCCCCTCGCTATGAAGGCCAACATGCCATTTGCTTTCTTAACCGCCTGCTGTACCTGCATGCCAACCTTCAATGACTGATGTACCATGACACCCAGGTCTCGTTGCACCTTCCCTTTTCCTAATCTGTCACCATTCAGATAATAGTCTGTCTTTCTGTTTTTACCACCAAAGTGGATAACCTCACATTTATCCACATTATACTTCATCTGCGATGCATTTGCCCACTCACCTAACCTATCCAAGTCACTCTGCAACCTCATAGCATCCTCCTCGCAGCTCACACTGCCACCCAACTTAGTGTCATCCGCAAATTTGGAGATACTACATTTAATCCCCTCGTCTAAATCATTAATGTACAATGTAAACAGCTACCTCCCAGAGTGGTAACTCGTGCACCGCTCCATCGTAGGAGACCTTTACAGTAGCACTGCCGATTATGAGAATCAGTTCCTTTGTGTACGTTCTCAGTTTAGTACAAATGGGAGTCAGGACTGGCCTTGAGGCCTTGCTGCACCACAATTTATCGAAAGTCTTTTTGCTCATTATGGACTGGCTTGTGCCCGTGTCCATCTCCATAGACACCGGGAGTCCATTTCATTCAACCTTCAGCATTATCGGGGGACACTTTGTGGTAAATGTGTGCACCCCATGTACCTCTGCCTCCTCGGTCTGAGGCTCTGGTTCATCATGTTCCGCCGTGGATCTGTCCTCCTCTGCAACATGGTGGTTTGCAGGATTAGCAGGGTTTGCAGCTCGCCTGCACATACATTGGAGGTATCTCATTGTTCCACAGCTCTTGCAAACGTATCCTTTGAAGCAGCATGAATGGAACGATGATCACCCCTGCAATGCCAACAAGGTGTTAATGGCCTTGTATTCCCCACACTTGATGGTGGACTCTGAGTCATCTGCGGACATGCAGCTGCAGGCGTGTGTAACCTGCCCTGTACATTACGATTCGAAAACAACATCACTTTGTTCACAGTACTTGCAGCAGCACTCGTGTGCTGAGAGATTTGCTTGGTATTGTCACGGGTGGCGATGAACACCTGGGCTATCGCTATGGCTTTACTCAAGGTTGGGGTCTCTACAGTCAAAAGTTTGTAAAGTATTACTTCATGACCAAAGCCAAGTACAAAGAAGTCCCTCAGCATGTGCTCCAAGTGTCCTTCAAATTCGCAATGTTCTGCAAGGCGCCTTAGCTCCACTTCCTGGCCTTCAGACCTCTTGTACGTGTAGAACCGATACCTTGCCATCAGAACACTTTCCTTCGGGTTTAGATGCTCCCAGACTAGTGTGCACAACTCCTCGCATGACTTGTCTGTGGGTTTCACTGGAGGCCATACGTTGGCGCCCCACAAACGGTGAGGAGGATCGCCTTTCGCTTGGCAGCGTTCGCTTCTCCTTCCAGCTCGTTGGCCACGAGGTATTGGTCGAGTCGCTGCACAGAGCTTTCCCAATCATCTCCCTCCGAACATTTCCCCAGGATGCCCACTGTTCTCTGCATTGTTGTGGTGGGGTTCGTCATCTGTACCTCGTCGCCAGTTGTTATGTCTTGAATAAAGAATCTGACCAGATATTTTGAGCTCAAAGTAAGGTGTGACCGTAGTCCTTTATTGCAGGTCTCCAGAGTGTCTCTCCAGCCTGTGAGGCCGTCTTATGTACAGATGCTCCCAAGGGATTGTGGGATCGCTTGGGACTCCAGGGGATGAGCCCTCTGGTGGTTAAACACAGTATTTACAGATTTATATGTATAACAGATCTTACTGCAGTTGTACAGGGCCTTGGTGAGGCCACACCTGGAATATTGTGTTCAGTTTTGGTCTCCTAATCTGAGGAAGGACATTCTTGCGATTGAGGGAGTGCAGCGAAGGTTCACCAGACTGATTCCCGGGATGGCAGGACTGACATATGAAGAAAGACTGCATCGACTGGGCTTATATTCACTGGAATTTAGAGGAATGAGAGGGGATCTCATAGAAACATATAAAATTCTGACGGGATTGGACAGGTTAGATGCAGGAAGAATGTTCCCGATGTTGAGGAAGTCCAGAACCAGGGGTCACAGTCTAAGGATAAGGGGTAAGCCATTTAGGACCGAGACCAAGTTCATGGCACCATAGCTGGCTCTGTTGCACAGGAGGGCAGGAAAAAGAGTGGGCGAGCGATAGTGATAGGGGATTCAATTGTAAGGGGAATAGATAGGCGTTTCTGCGGCCGCAACCGAGACTCCAGGATGCTATGTTACCTCCCTGGAGCAAGGGTCAAGGATGTCTCGGAGCGGGTGCAGGACATTCTAAAAAGGGAGGGAGAACAGCCAGTTGTCGTGGTGCACGTTGGTACCAATGACATAGGTAAAAAAAGGGATGAGTTCCTACGAAATGAATTTAAGGAGCTAGGAGCTAAATTAAAAAGTAGGACCTCAAAAGTAGTAATCTCGGGATTGCTACCAGTGCCACGTGCTAGTCAGAGTAGGAATCGCAGGATAGCTCAGATGAATACGTGGCTTGAGCAATGGTGCAGCAGGGAGGGATTCAAATTCCTGGGGCATTGGAACCGGTTCTGGGGGAGGTGGGACCAGTACAATCCGGACGGTCTGCACCTGGGCAGAATCGGAACCAATGTCCTCGGGGGAGTGTTTCCTAGTGCTGTTGTGGAGGAGTTAAACTAATATGGCAGGGGGATGGGAACCAATGCAGGGAGATAGAGGGAAACAAAAAGGAGGCAAAAACAAGAGACAGAAAGGAGATGAGGAAAAGTGGAGGGCAGAGAAACCCAAGGCAAAGAACAAAAAGGGCCATTGTACAGCAAAATTCTAAAAGGACAGAGGGTATTAAAAAACAAGCCTAAAGGCTTTGTGTCTTAATGCAAGGAGTATCCGCAATAAGGTGGATGAATTAACTGTGCAAATAGATGTTAACAAATATGATGTGATTGGGATTACGGAGACATGGCTCCAGGATGATCAGGTCTGGGAACTCAACATCCAGGGGTATTCAACATTCAGGAAGGATAGAATAAAAGGAAAAGGAGGTGGGGTAGCATTGCTGGTTAAGGAGGAGATTAAGGCAATAGTTAGGAAGGACATTAGCTTGGATGATGTGGAATCTATATGGGTAGAGCTGCAGAACACCAAAGGGCAAAAAACGTTAGTGGGAGTTGTGTACAGACCTCCAAACAGTAGTAGTGATGTTGGGGAGGGCATCAAACAGGAAATTAGGGGTGCGTGCAATAAAGGTGCAGCAGTTATAATGGGTGACTTTAATATGCACATAGATTGGGCTAACCAAACTGGAAGCAATACGGTGGAGGAGGATTTTCTGGAGTGCATAAGGGATGTTTTTTTTAGACCAATATGTTGAGGAACCAACTAGGGGGGAGGCCATCTTAGACTGGGTGTTATGTAATGAGAGAGGATTAATTAGCAATCTCGTTGTGCGAGGCCCCTTGGGGAAGAGTGACCATAATATGGTGGAATTCTGCATTGGGAGAATGAAACAGTTAATTCAGAGACCATGGTCCAGAACTTAAAGAAGGCTAACTTTGAAGGTATGAGGCGTGAATTGGCTGGGATGGATTGGCGAATGATACTTAAGGGGTTGACTGTGGATGGGCAATGGCAGACATTTAGAGACCGCATGGATGAACTACAACAATTGTACATTCCTGTCTGGCATAAAAATAAAAAAGGGAAGGTGGCTCAACCGTGGCTATCAAGGGAAATCAGGGATAGTATTAAAGCCAAGGAAGTGGCATACAAATTGGCCAGAAATAGCAGCGAACCTGGGGACTGGGAGAAATTTAGAACTCAGCAGAGGAGGACAAAGGGTTTGATTAGGGCAGGGCAAATGGAGTATGAGAAGAAGCTTTCAGGGAACATTAAGACGGATTGCAAAAGTTTCTATAGATATGTAAAGAGAAAAAGGTTAGTAAAGACAAACGTAGGTCCCCTGCAGTCAGAATCAGGGGAAGTCATAACGGGGAACAAAGAAATGGCGGACCAATTGAACAAGTACTTTGGTTCGGTATTCACGAAGGAGGACACGAACAACCTTCCGGTTATAAAAGGGGTCGGGGGGTCTAGTAAGGAGGAGGAACTGAGGGAAATCCTTATTAGCCGGGAAATTGTGTTGGGGAAATTGATGGGATTGAAGGCCGATAAATCCCCAGGGCCTGATGGACTGCATCCCAGAGTACTTAAGGAGGTGGCCTTGGAAATAGTGGATGCGTTGACAGTCATTTTCCAACATTCCATTGACTCTGGATCAGTTCCTATGAAGTGGAGGGTAGCCAATGTAACCCCACTTTTTAAAAAAGGAGGGAGAGAGAAAACAGGGAATTATAGACCGGTCAGCCTGACATCGGTAGTGGGTAAAATGATGGAATCAATTATTAACGATGTCATAGCAGTGCATTTGGAAAGAGGTGACATGATAGGTCCAAGTCAGCATGGATTTGTGAAAGGGAAATCATGCTTGACAAATGTTCTGGAATTTTTTGAGGATGTTTCCAGTAGAGTGGATAAGGGAGAACCAGTTGATGTGGTATATTTGGACTTTCAGAAGGCGTTTGACAAGGTCCCACACAAGAGATTGATGTGCAAAGTTAGAGCACATGGGATTGGGGTAGTGTACTGACATGGATTGAGAACTGGTTGTCAGACAGGAAGCAAAGAGTAGGAGTAAATGGGTACTTTTCAGAATGGCAGGCAGTGACTAGTGGGGTACCGCAAGGTTCTGTGCTGGGGCCCCAGCTGTTTACACTGTACATTAATGATTTAGATGAGGGGATTAAATGTAGTATCTCCAAATTTGCGGATGACACTAAGTTGGGTGGCAGTGTGAGCTGCGAGGAGGATGCTGTGAGGCTGCAGAGCGACTTGGATAGGTTAGGTGAGTGGGCAAATGCATGGCAGATGAAGTATAATGTGGATAAATGTGAGGTTATCCACTTTGGTGGTAAAAACAGAGAGACAGACTATTATCTGAATGGTGACAGATTAGGAAAAGGGGAGGTGCAAAGAGACCTGGGTGTCATGGTACATCAGTCATTGAAGGTTGGCATGCAGGTGCAGCAGGCGGTTAAGAAAGCAAATGGCATGTTGGCCTTCATAGCAAGGGGATTTGAGTACAGGGGCAGGGAGGTGTTGCTACAGTTGTACAGGGCCTTGGTGAGGCCACACCTGGAGTATTGTGTACAGTTTTGGTCTCCTAACCTGAGGAAGGACATTCTTGCTATTGAGGGAGTGCAGCGAAGGTTCACCAGACTGATTCCCGGGATGGCGGGACTGACCTATCAAGAAAGACTGGATCAACTGGGCTTGTATTCACTGGAGTTCAGAAGAATGAGAGGGGACCTCATAGAAACATTTAAAATGCTGATGGGGTTAGACAGGTTAGATGCAGGAAGAATGTTCCCAATGTTGGGGAAGTCCAGAACCAGAGGTCACAGTCTAAGGATAAGGGGTAAGCCATTTAGGACCGAGATGCGGAGGAACTTCTTCACCCAGAGAGTGGTGAACCTGTGGAATTCTCTACCACAGAAAGTTGTTGAGGCCAATTCACTAAATATATTCAAAAAGGAGTTAGATGAGGTCCTTACTACTAGGGGGATCAAGGGGTATGGCGAGAAAGCAGGAATGGGGTACTGAAGTTGAATGTTCAGCCATGAACTCATTGAATGGCGGTGCAGGCTAGAAGGGCCGAATGGCCTACTCCTGCACCTATTTTCTATATTTCTATGTTTCTATGAGGAGAAACTTCTTCACTCAGAGAATTGTGAACCTGTGGAATTCTCTACCACAGAAAGTTGTTGAGGCCAATTCATTAGATATATTCAAAAGGGAGTTAGATGTGGCCCTTACGGCTAAAGGGATCAAGGGGTATGGAGAGAAAGCAGGAAAGGGGTACTGAGGGAATGATCAGCCATGATCTTATTGAATGGTGGTGCAGGCTCGAAGGGCCGAATAGCCTACTCCTGCACCTATTTTCTACGTTTTTATGTTTCAGCCCATCCCACCTCTGCAATTAACAAACATCCCTGGATGAGCCACCTCCCACCCATTAGCTCGAAATTCAGCAAAGCATTACACTGATGTCAATAATTGCAGAGCCAATGGAATCAATAATCAGACGAGAGGTTTTCGGAGATCACTTGCTAATTGTGGCAGAAATCACATGATGCCTCATCAGCTCCAGAAGATGGCTTTGACACATAGTCAGATTTCTGTCAGAGTGAAGCTATCTTTAATAAGTGCGCCTTCAGCTAGCTATTCCACTGAGAGAGCCCTCGGATTCTGCACAATCTTGTACAGCCGTGATCTTATTGAATGGTGGAGCAAGCTCAGGGGCCAAATGGCCGACTCCCGCTCCTATTGCTTATCTTCTTATGCTGGTGGGTCTGGTACATATCACCACCTCTGCAGTCCGCGTGTTGCTAGTCGAGGTGCTGGCAATGGGAAAACTTTACGCTTTGAGAGAATTCCGTGGTTGTTACCAGTCAGACCCAGTTGGCTCGCTCAATGGGAAACATCCGGTGTAATGGGCTGTTGTTTCACACCAGAATGCTTAAAATACTCGAGGAATTCCTCCTCGGCGGAAACTGCCAGAATATGCAGTATCCTCATGTTCTAACCTCCGTAACCATCAACTCATACAAAACATTGCTTCCCCCGTGTCCTAACTCGCACCGAGTCCTGCTCACCCATCACCCCCTGTGCTCACTGACCCCGTGTCCTAACTCGCACCCAGTCCCGCTCACCCATCACCCCCTGTGCTCGCTGACCCCATGTCCTAACTCGCACCGAGTCCCGCTCACCCATCACCCCCTGTGCTCACTGGCCCCGTGTCCTAACTCGCACCCAGTCCCGCTCACCCATCACCCCCTGTGCTCACTGACCCCGTGTCCTAACTCGCACCGAGTCCTGCTCACCCATCACCCCCTGTGCTCACTGACCCCGTGTCCTAACTCGCACCCAGTCCTGCTCACCCATCACCCCCTGTGCTCACTGACCCCGTGTCCTAACTCGCACCCAGTCCCGCTCACCCATCACCCCCTGTGCTCACTGACCCCGTGTCCTAACTCGCACCGAGTCCTGCTCACCCATCACCCCCTGTGCTCACTGACCCCGTGTCCTAACTCGCACCCAGTCCCGCTCACCCATCACCTCCTGTGCTCGCTGACCCCGTGTCCTAACTCGCACCCAGTCCCGCTCACCCATCACCCCCTGTGCTCACTGACCCCGTGTCCTAACTCGCACCGAGTCCTGCTCACCCATCACCCCCTGTGCTCACTGACCCCGTGTCCTAACTCGCACCCAGTCCCGCTCACCCATCACCTCCTGTGCTCACTGACCCCGTGTCCTAACTCGCACCGAGTCCCGCTCACCCATCACTACCTGTGCTCACTGACCCCGTGTCCTAACCATCACCCAGTCCCGCTCACCCATCACCTCCTGTGCTCGCTGACCCTGTGTCCTAACTCGCACCGAATCCCGCTCACCCATCACCCCCTGTGCTCGCTGACCTACATTGGCTCCCGGTCTGGCAATGTCTCCATTTTAAAATTCTCATCCTTGTTATCAAATCCCTCTATGGCTTCCTTGCCCCTCCCTATCTCTGTAACCCCCTCCAGCCCCTACACCGCTCCCTATCTCTGTAACCCCCTCCAGCCCCTACACCCCTCCCTATCTCTCTAACCCCCTCCAATTCTGCCCTCCTGCCCATCGCCCGATTTCCATCGCTCCACCATCGGTGGCCGTGCCTTCAGTTGCCTGCGCCCTGAGCTCTGGAATTCCCTCCCTGAACCTTTCCTTCTTCCTCTCTCTCCTTCTTTAAGATGCCCTTTAAAACCGACCTCTGTGACCCAGTTTTTGGTCACCTGTCCCTAATATCTCCTTCTGGGGCTCATTAACAAATTCTGTTTGTCAATTGCTCCTGTGAAGAACCTAGGGACATGGTACTGTGTTCAATGCATTATATCAATACATGTTGTTCTCCAGATAGTCGCATCTCACGTCTTTACTGTGATATTTGGTACACTCTGTTGTGTTCTTTACTTAATAATGTGTTTAGGTTTGCAGTGATCGAGGCTGCTTGGTGTACAGAGTCTGAGGGTCAGAGTGTCTGAGGGTCCAAGGTCTGAGAGTCTGAGGGTTTGAGGGTCCAGGGTCTGAAGGTCTGAGGGTCCAAGGTCTGAGGGTCTGAGAGTCTGAGGGTCCAAGGTCTGAGGGTCTGAGAGTCTGAGGGTCCAGTGTCTGAGGGTCCAGGGTCTGAGGGTCTGAGGGTCCAAGGTGTGAGGGTCTGAGGGTCTGAGAGTCTGAGGGTCCAGTGTCTGAGGGTCCAAGGTCTGAGGGTCTGAGGGTCCAGTGTCTGAGGGTCCAGGGTCTGAGGGTCTGAGGGTCTGAGAGTCTGAGGGTCCAGTGTCTGAGGGTCCAAGGTCTGAGGGTCTGAGGGTCCAGGGTGTGAGGGTCTGAGAGTCTGAGGGTCCAGGGTCCGAGGGTCCGGGGTCTGTGAGTCCGAGGGTCCGGGGTCTGGGGTTCGAGGGTCCGGGGTCTGGGGTTCGAGGGTCCGGGGTCTGTGAGTCCGAGGGTCCGGGGTCTGGGGTTCGAGGGTCCAGGGTCTGTGAGTCCGAGGGTCCGGGGTCTGGGGTTCGAGGGTCCGGGGTCTGTGAGTCCGAGGGTCCGGGGTCTGGGGTTCGAGGGTCCGGGGTCTGTGAGTCCGAGGGTCCGGGGTCTGCGGTCCGAGGGTCCAGGGTCTGGGGTTCGAGAGTCCGGGTTCTGCGGTCCGAGGGTCCGGGGTCTGTGAGTCCGAGGGTCTGGGGTCTGTGAGTCCGAGGGTCCGGGGTCTCTGGTCCGAGGGTCCGGGGTCTGTGAGTCCGAGGGTCCGGGGTCTGCGGTCCGAGGGTCCAGGGTCTGGGGTTCGAGGGTCCGGGGTCTGCGGTCCGAGGATCCGGGGTCTGTGAGTCCGAGGGTCCGGGGTCTGTGAGTCCGAGGGTCCGGGGTCTGTGAGTCCGAGGGTACGGGGTCTGGGGTTCGAGGGTCCGGGTCTGTGAGTCTGAGGGTCCGGGGTCTGTGAGTCCGAGGGTCCGGGGTCTGGGGTTCGAGGGTCCGGGGTCTGTGAGTCCGAGGGTCCGGGGTCTGTGAGTCCGAGGGTCCGGGGTCTGTGAGTCCGAGGGTCCGGGGTCTCTGGTCCGAGGGTCCGGGGTCTGTGAGTCCGAGGGTCCGGGGCCTGTGAGTCCGAGGGTCCAGGGTCTGGGGTTCGAGGATCCGGGGTCTGGGAGTCCGAGGGTCCGGGGTCTCCAGTCCGAGGGTCCGGGGTCTGTGAGTTCGAGGGTCCGGGGTCTGTGAGTCCGAGGGTCCGGGGTCTGTGAGTCCGAGGGTCCGGGGTCTGTGAGTTCGAGGGTCCGGGGTCTGTGAGTCCGAGGGTCCGGGGTCTGTGAGTCCGAGGGTCCGGGGTCTCTGGTCCGAGGGTCCTGGGTCTGTGAGTCCGAGGGTCCGGGGTCTCTGGTCCGAGGGTCCGGGGTCTGTGAGTCCGAGGGTCTGGGGTCTGTGAGTCCGAGGGTCCGGGGTCTGTGAGTCCGAGGGTCCGGGGTCTGTGAGTCCGAGGGTCCAGGGTCTGGGGTCCGAGGGTCCGGGGTCTGTGAGTCCGAGGGTCCGGGTTCTCCGGTCCGAGGGTCCAGGATCTGTGAGTCCGAGGGTCCGGGATCTCCGGTCCGAGGGTCCGGGGTCTGCGGTCCGAGGGTCCGGGGTCTGAGGGTCCGAGGGTCCGGGGTCTGTGAGTCCGAGGGTCTGGGGTCTGTGAGTCCGAGGGTCCTGGATCTCCGGTCCGAGGGTCCGGGATCTGCGAGTTCGAGGGTCCGGGGTCTCTGGTTCGAGGGTCCGGGGTCTGCGGTTCGAGGGTCCGGGGTCTCTGGTCCGAGGGTCCGGGGTCTCTGGTCTGAGGGTCCGGGGTCTGCGGTTCGAGGCTCCGGGGTCTGTGAGTTCGAGGGTCCGGGGTCTGGGGTCCGGGGGTCCGGGGTCTCCGGTCCGAGGGTCTGGGGTCTCTGGTCCGAGGGTCCGGGGTCTGTGAGTCCGAGGGTCCGGGGTCTGTGAGTTCGAGGGTCCGGGGTCTGGGGTCCGAGGGTCCGGGGTCTCCGGTCCGAGGGTCCGGGGTCTGGGGTTCGAGAGTCCGGGGTCTGGGGTTCGAGGCTCCGGGGTCTCTGGTCCGAGGGTCCGGGGTCTGGGGTCCGAGGCTCCGGGGTCTCCGGTCCGAGGGTCCGGGGTCTCCGGTCCGAGGCTCCGGGATCTCCGGTCCGAGGCTCCGGGGTCTGATGCCACTTTGCACACCAGTAATCACCCTTCTACATTGTGTTTCCTTGTGTTTAGCGGATTGTACGAACTCTGGCTGTGTCGAGGTTGAGTCAGAGACTGAAGCTGTCAGTAATGAAGTGATGAAAATGCGCTGCATCTCATGTAAGAAGCGCGGTGAAACCGAGGCTACTACCGTCGCTGAGTGGCTGTTCAGGCCACGCAAGAATGAGACTTTCTACAAGGTACAGTTCGGCTTGTCTTCTGCGCTGTTCCCTATGTTCCTGCTTTAATCATGTGCTCTGCCAACCTCAGGAGGGAAGCCTGCCCTGACCCTTGACTATTCAGGGCTCAATGGTCCAATAATCCCCAGTCACTTTCGCTCCAATATTCCTACCATAAGGAGGGACAGAGAATGATCCTGAACATGGTTGCAAGGTCAGGGAGATAGAACAGGTGGGCGTGACATTGGATCACGACATTAGTACAGAAATATCTGTATTGTAAATAAAGATATATTAAATAAACTAATCAAATTCAAAGAGATGAAAAAATCCTGTTCGCGATGGATTATATCCGCTCATTTGAAAAAACCTAGGGACGAGATAGCAGAGGCATTACTACATATATTTAATAATTCATCAGTGAAAGATTTAGTTCCCGAGGACTGGCAGATAGCTAACGTAATACCTATATTTAAGAACGGAGATAGCACATCTTCAAGAAACTATAGACCAGTCAGCTTAACATTGGTGGAAGGAAAAATAATGGCATCCCAACTAAAGGACAAAATAGAAGAACATCTAGAAACTAAAAATATAATAACCAATAGTCAGCATGGATTGCAAACGGCAAAAGCTTGTTTGACCAACCTCATGGAATTTTTTGAAGAGTTAGCAGAGAGAGTAGACAAGGGTACTGCAGTGTATGTAATTTATCTAGATTTTCAAAAGGCCTTCGATAAGGTACCCCATAACAGACCGATGAACAAGGTCAGAGAATGTGGAGTCAGGGGACAAGTAGCAGAATGGATCGCTAGCTGGCTTCAAGACAGAAAGCAGAGAGTGGGGGTAACGGGTCATTATTCACAGGGGCAGAAGGTGGGTGGTGGTGTTCCACAAGGATCGGTGCTGGGACCACCGTTCACAATTTATATTAACTGTTTAAACTTTGGAATCAAAAAGAAAATTTCTAAATTTGCGAATTGCACCAAATTGGTGGGGCAGTCAATACTGAGGAGGACAGCAACAAATTACAGGGGGACATTAATAAACTTCCAGAATGGGATACCATTGGCAAATGAAGTTCAGCACAGATTAATGTGAGGTATTACATTTTGGTAGGAAGAATAGGGAGGTCACTTATTACTGGGAGGGTGTGGGTCTGTGTGGGGTAGAGTAACAAAGGGATCTCGGATACAAATACACAAATCACAGAATGTTGTGACACAAGTTAACAAGGCCATAAAAGGCAAACCAAGCTCTAGGGTTTATTTCTAGAGGGATTGAATTGAAAAGTAGGGAAGTTATGCTAAACCTGTATCGCACCTTGGTTAGACCACACTTAGCGTACTGTATATAGTTCTGGTCTCCATATGCCTGGGTTAGACCACACTTAGCGTACTGTATTTAGTTCTGGTCTCCATATACCTGGGTTAGACCACACTTGGAGCACCGTGCACAGTTCTGGTCTCCATATACCTGGGTTAGACCACACTGGGAGCACTGTGCACAGTTCTGGTCTCTATATACCTGGGTTAGACCACACTTGGAGCATTGTGCACAGCTCTGGTCTCCATATACCTGGGTTAGACCACACTTGGAGCATTGTGCACAGCTCTGGTCTCCATATACCTGGGTTAGACCACACTGGGAGCACCGTGCACAGCTCTGGTCTCCATATACCTGGGTTAGACCACACTTGGAGCACTGTGTACAGTTCTGGTCTCCATATTATAAAAAGGAGATAGAGGCACTGCAGAGGGCGCAGAGAAGATTTACAAGGATTATTGTGTTCATAACACAGATGAGACTGCACACAGGGAGGTTAAAGTAACAGTGACCTCAGTCTTTATTAAGACACACCAGAGTGAGGAACAGGCCTTAGGGGCCGGCTTATATACAGTGCTCCCAAGGGATGCTAGGATCCCCTGGGACTTCAAGGGATGAGCTCCCTGGTGGCTGAACATGGGAGTGCATGCTTTACAGATACACAACATCACTCCCCCCCAAAGTCAAAGTGAAAACTATTTACAAGGTGAGGCGGTCGGGAGCCTTTCTGTCCCTGGTGGACCGCCTCGGTACAAATGCCTGTTCTGGTGTGTTGGCTGTGCCCTCGCTGGGCTGGCGTGTTGTTGGCCCTGCAGGGCTGCTGGGTGAGCCTGGCCTTGCTGGGCTGTTGGGCGTGATGGGTTCGATTTCCTGGGCCGGCATGGTGTCGTTGATCCTTTGGGTGTATGCTGTGGCCTTGAAAAAGGTGGTGTCTGCTGTGGGTTGTTCAGGGCAGTCTGTGAACCACAGCCTCGTTTGGTCCAGGTGCTTTCTGCAAATTTGTCCATTGTCCAGTTTGACTACAAACACCCTACTCCCTTCTTTAGCTATCACCGTGCCCGCGATCCACTTGCGACCATGTCCATAGTTTAACACATACACAGGGTCATTCAGATCAATTTCCCGTGACACAGTGGCGCGATCATCGTTTACATTTTGTTGCTGCCGCCTGCTCTCTACCTGATCATGCAGGTTGGGGTGAACCAGCGAGAGTCTGGTTTTAAGTGCCCTTTTCATGAGTAGCTCAGCCGGGGGCACCCCTATGAGCGAGTAGGGTCTCGTGCGGTAGCTGAGCAGTACTCGGGACAGGCGGGTTTGGAGTGAGCCTTCTGTGACTCGTTTAAGGCTCTGTTTGATTGTTTGTACTGCCCGCTCTGCCTGCCCATTGGAGGCTGGTTTAAACGGGGCCGAGGTGACATGTTTGATCCCATTGCGGGTCATGTCTTCTTTAAATTCGGCATTGGTAAAACATGGCCTGTTGTCGCTGACCAGTATGTCAGGCAGGCCGTGGGTGACAAACATGGCCCTCAGGCTTTCAATGGTGGCGGTGGCGGTGCTTCCCGACATTATTTCACATTCAATCCATTTTGAAAAAGCATCCACCACCACCAGGAACATTTTACCGAGAAACAGGCCCACATAGTCGACATGGATCCTCGACCATGGTCTGGAGGGCCAGGACCACAAACTTAGTGGTGCCTCTCTGGGCGCGTTGCTCAACTGAGCACACACACTGCATTGCCGTACACAGGACTCTAAGTCAGAGTCGATACCGGGCCACCACACGTGAGATCTGGCTATCGCTTTCATCATTACTATACCCGGGTGTATGCTGTGGAGATCCGAGATGAACGTCTCCCTGCTCTTTTTTGGTAACACTACGCGGTTACCCCACAACAGGCAGTCTGCCTGAATGGACAGCTCGTCCTTTCGCCGCTGGAACGGCTTGATTGGCTCTTGCATTTCAACGGGGATGCTGGCCCAGCTCCCATGCAGTACACAGTTTTTTACTAGGGACAGCAGAGGATCTTGGCTGGTCCAAGTCCTAATCTGGCGGGCCGTGACAGGTGATTTATCATTTTCAAACGCTTCCGTGACCATCAACAAGTCTGCGGGCTGCACCACCATCAACAAGTTTGCAGGCTGCGCCATTTCCACCCCCGTGGTGGGCAATGGTAGCCGACTGAGAGCATCCGCACAGTTCTCGGTGCCTGGCCTGTGGCGGATGGTATAGTTATACGCTGATAGCACGAGTGCCCACCTTTGTATGCGGGCTGAGGCATTAGTATTTATCCCCTTGTTTTCAGCAAACAGGGATATGAGGGGCTTGTGATCGGTTTCTAGCTCAAATTTGAGGCCAAACAGGTACTGATGCATTTTCTTTACCCCGAACACACACGCTAATGCCTCTTTCTCAATCATGCTGTAGGCCCTCTCCGCCTTAGACAAGCTCCTGGAGGCATAGGCGACAGGTTGCAACTTCCCCGCAACGTTAGCTTGTTGTAATACATACCTGACTCTGTACGACAACACATCACATGCTAGCACAAGTCTTTTACACGGGTTACACAATACAAGCAGCTTGTTGGAGCATAAAATGTTTCTGGCTTTCTCAAAAGCAATTACTTGGTTTTTTCTCCATACCCAGTTCTCACCTTTATGCAATAACACATGTAGGGGCTCTAAGAGGGTGCTTAATCCCGGTAGGAAGTTACCAAAATAGTTGAGGAGTCCCAGGAATGACCGCAGCTCCGTGACATTCTGTGGCCTGGGCGCATTCCTGATAGCCTCTGTCTTGGCGTCTGTGGGCCGAATGCTGTCCGCCGCGATCTTTCTCCCCAAAAACTCCATTTCTGTTGCCATGAAGATGCATTTCGACCTCTTCAGCCACAGCCCTACGCGATCCAGTCGCTGGAGGAACTCCTCCAGGTTTTGTAGGTGCTCGGCGGTGTCCCGACCTGTGACCAATATGTCATCCTGAAAGGCCACCGTGTGTGGTACCGACTTGAGTAGGCTCTCCATGTTTCTCTGGAAGATCGCTGCAACCGACCGAATTCCAAACGGGCGTCTTTTGTAGATGAACTGTCCCCTGTGCGCATTGATACAGGTGAGGCCCTTCGAAGACTCCTCCAGCTCCTGCGTCATGTAGGCCGAAGTCAGGTCGAGCTTGGTGAACATCTTGCCTCCTGCCAGCGTCGCAAATAGGTCGTCAGCCTTAGGTAGCGGGTATTGGTCCTGCAGTGAGAAACGATTAATAGTTACTTAATAATCGCCGCAAATCCAGATCGTGCCATCACTTTTGAGTACTGGAACAATCGGGTTAGCCCACTCGCTGAATTCCACTGGGGAGATGATGCCCTCGCGTTGCAGCCTGTCCAGCTCGATTTCCACTCTCTCCCTCATCATGTGAGGTACCGCTCGCGCCTTGTGGTGAATGGGTCGTGCCTCTGGGACCAAGTGGATCCACACCTTCACCCCGGAAAAGTTTCCAATGCCTGGCTCAAAAAGGGAAGGAAATTTGTTCAGAACCTGGGTACATGAGGCCTCATCGACATGTGATAGCGCTCGGATAGCGCTCCCAGTTCCAGCGGATTTTGCCCAGCCAGCTCCTTCCAAGCAGTGTGGGGCCATCGCCCGGGACAATCCAGAGTAGCAGTTCGTGCACCGTGCCCTCGTGGGTGACCTTGACCATGGCGCTGCCCAGGACAGTGATAAGCTCTTTGGTGTATGTTCTCAGTTTCGTGTGGATGAGGCTCAGGTCTGGTCTGAATGCCTTGTTGCACCACAGTCTCTCAAACATCTTTTTACTCATGATGGATTGGCTAGCGCCAGTATCCAGTTCCATGGCTACGGGTAAGCCATTCAATTTTACGCTTAGCATTATAGGTGGATATTTCGTCGAAAATGTGTGCACCCCATTTACTTCAGCATCTGCCTCCTCTCTCTGAGGCTCAAAATTGCTTTGGTCCACCATGGGTTGATCTTCCTCTGCCACCTGGTGGTTAGCAGGTTTTGCAGAGCTTGCAGCTCGACTGCAAGCTCGTTGGAGGTGCCCCATTGTTCCACAGCTCTTGGAAACATACCCTTTGAAGCGGCATGAATAGGCTGAATGGAAGCCTCCACAACGCCAACAAGGTGTGAATTGCCTTGCATTCATCCTTTGTTGTGAACTCTGAGTCATCTGGGTCACCTGAGGCCTGCTGGCAGTTGCAGACTGGTGGTTTCTGCCCTGTACATTTCTGCTCGCAAGCACATTAATTTATGAACATTGCTAGCACTTGTGTGCTGAGAGATTTGTTTGGTGTTATCACTGTAGGACATAAATGCCTGTGCTATCGCAATGGCCTTACTGAGGGTCGGTGTCCCTACAGTTAAAAGTTTTCGTAGGATGGTCTCGTGGCCAATGCCCAGTACAAAAAAGTCTCTGAGCATCTGCTCCAGGTAGCCATCAAACTCACATTGTCCTGCAAGTTGCTTTAGCTCAGCAATATCTGTAATATCTTCCAGCCTCGACAACTCTCATTATCTCTGTAACCCCCTCCAGCCCCTACACCCCTCCCTATCTCTGTAACCCCCTCCAGCCCCTACACCCCTCCCTATCTCTGTAACCCCCTCCAGCCCCTACACCCTCCCTATCTCTGTAACCTCCTCCAGCCCCTACACCCTCCGTTTCTCTGTAACCCCCTCCAGCCTCTACACCCTCCCTATCTCGGTAACCCCCTCCAGCCCTTACACCCCTCCCTATCTCTGTAACCTCCTCCAGCCCCTACACCCCCTCCCTATCTCTGTAACCCCCTCCAGCCCCTACACCCTCCATATCTCTGTAATCTCCTGAGCCTCGACACCCCTCCCGATCTCTGTAATCTCCTCCAGCCTCTACAACCCTCACTATCTCTGTAACCTCCTCCAGCCCCTACACCCCTCCCGATCTCTGTAACCCCCTCCAGCCCCTACACCCTCCCTATCTCTGTAACCCCCTCCAGCCTCTACACTCTCCCTATCTCTGTAACCCCCTCCAGCCCCTACACCCCTCCCTATCTCTGTAACCTCCTCCAGCCCCTACACCCCCTCCCTATCTCTGTAACCCCCTCCAGCCCCTACAACCTCCCTATCTCTGTAACCTCCTCCAGCCCCTACACCCCTCCCGATCTCTGTAACCCCCTCCAGCCCCTACACCCCTCCCTATCTCTGTAACCTCCTCCAGCCAATACACCCTCCCTATCTCTGTAACCTCCTCCAGCCCCTACACCCCTCCCTATCTCTGTAACCCCCTCCAGCCTCTACACCCCTCCCTATCTCTGTAACCTCCTCCAGCCCCTACACCCCTCCCTATCTCTGTAACCCCCTCCAGCCCCTACACCCTCCCTATCTCTGTAACCTCCTCCAGCCCCTACACCCCTCCCTATCTCTGTAACCTCCTCCAGCCCCTACACCCTCCCTATCTCTGTAACCCCCTCCAGCCCCTACACCCTCCCTATCTCTGTAACCTCCAGCCCCTACATCCCTCCCGATCTCTGTAACCTCCTCCAGCCCCTACACCCCTCCCTATCTCTGTAACCTCCTCCAGCCCCTATACCCCTCCCGATCTCTGTAACCTCCTCCAGCCCCTACACCCCTCCCAATCTCTGTAACCTCCTCCAGCCCCTACACCCTCCCTATCTCTGTAACCCCCTCCAGCCTCTACACCCCTCCCTATCTCTGTAATCTCCTGCAGCCTCTACACCCCTCCCTATCTCTGTAACCTCCTCCAGCCTCTACACCCCTCCCTATCTCTGTAATCTCCTGAGCCTCTACACCCCTCCCTATCTCTGTAACCTCCTCCAGCCCCTACACCCCTCCCGATCTCTGTAATCTCCTGAGCATCTACACCCCTCCCGATCTGTGTAATCACCTGCAGCCTCTACACCCCTCCCTATCTCTGCAACCTCCTCCAGCCCCTACACCCCTCCCTATCTCTGTAACCTCCTCCAGCCTCTACAACCCTCCCTATCTCTGTAACCTCCTCCAGCCCCGACACCCCTCCCGATCTCTGTAATCTCCTCCAGCCTCTACAACCCTCCCTATCTCTGTAATCTCCTCCAGCCTCTACAACTCTCCCTATCTCTGTAATCTCCTCCAGCCTCTACACCCCTCCCTATCTCTGTAATCTCCTGAGCCTCTACACCCCTCCCTATCTTTGTAATCTCCTCCAGCCTCGACAACCCTCCCGATCTCTGTAATCTCCTCCAGCCCCTACACCCCTCCCGATCTCTGTAATCTCCTCCAGCCTCTACAACCCTCCCTATCTCTGTAACCTCCTCCAGCCCCTACACCCCTCCCGATCTCTGTAATCTCCTCCAGCCTCTACACCCCTCCCGATCTCTGTAACCCCCTCCAGCCCCTACACCGCTCCCTATCTCTGTAACCCCCTCCAGCCTCTATACCCCTCCCTATCTCTGTAATCTCCTGCAACCTCTACACCCCTCCCTATCTCTGTAACCTCCTCCAGCCTCTACACCCCTCCCGATCTCTGTAAACTCCTGAGCATCTACACCCCTCCGATCTCTGTAACCTCCTCCAGCCCCTACACCCCTCCCGATCTCTGTAATCTCCTGCAGCCTCTACACCCCTCCCTATCTCTGTAACCTCCTACAGCCCCTACACCCCTCCCTATCTCTGTAACCTCCTCCAGCCTCTACAACCCTCCCTATCTCTGTAACCTCCTCCAGCCCCTACACCCCTCCCGATCTCTGTAATCTCCTCCAGCCTCTATAACCCTCCCTATCCCTGTAATCTCCTCCAGCCTCTACAACTCTCCCTATCTCTGTAATCTCCTCCAGCCCCTACACCCCTCCCGATCTCTGTAATCTCCTCCAGCCTCTACAACCCTCCCTATCTCTGTAACCTCCTCCAGCCCCTACACCCCTCCCGATCTCTGTAATCTCCTCCAGCCTCTACACCCCTCCCGATCTCTGTAATCCCCTCCAGCCTCTACACCCCTTCCTATCTCTGTAATCTCCTGAGCCTCTACACCCCTCCCTATCTCTGTAACCTCCTCCAGCCCCTACACCCCTCCTGATCTCTGTAATCTCCTGAGCCTCTACACCCCTCCCGATCTCTGTAATCTCCTGCAGCCTCTACACCCTCCCTATCTCTGTAATCTCCTGAGCCTCTACACCCCTCCCTATCTCTGTAACCTCCTCCAGCCCCTACACCCCTCCTGATCTCTGTAATCTCCTGAGCCTCTACACCCTCCCTATCTCTGTAATCTCCTGAGCCTCTACACCCCTCCCGATCTCTGTAATCTCCTGCAGCCTCTACACCCTCCTGATCTCTGTAATCTCCTGAGCCTCTACACCCCTCCCGATCTCTGTAATCTCCTGCAGCCTCTACACCCCTCCCTATCTCTGTAATCTCCTGCAGCCTCTACACCCCTCCCTATCTCTGTAATCTCCTGAGCCTCTACACCCCTCCCGATCTCTGTAACCTCCTCCAGCCCTTACACCCCTCCCTATCTCTGTAACCTCCTCCAGCCTCTACACCCCTCCCAATCTCTGTAACCTCCTCCAGCCTCTACACCCCTCCCGATCTCTGTAATCTCCTGCAGCCTCTACACCCCTCCCTATCTCTGTAACCCCCCTCCAGCCCCTACACCCCTCCCTATCTCTGTAACCCCCTCCAGCCCCTACACCCCTCCCTATCTCTGTAACCCCCTCCAGCCCCTACACCCCTCCCTATCTCTGTAACCCCCTCCAGCCCCTACACACCTCCCTATCTCTGTAACCTCATTGCAGTACTGAGGGAGCGTCGCACTGTCGGAGGGGCAGTACTGAGGGAGCACCGCACTGTCGGAGGGGCAGTACTGAGGGAGTTCCGCATTGTCGGAGGGGCAGTACTGAGGGAGTGCCGCACTGTCGGAGGGGCAGTACTGAGGGAGCACCGCACTGTCGGAGGGGTGGTACTGAGGGAGTGCTGCACTGTCAGAGGGGCAGTACTGAGGGAGCACCGCACTGTCGGAGGGGTGGTACTGAGGGAGTGCTGCACTGTCGGAGAGGCAGTACTGAGGGAGCATCGCACTGTCGGAGGGGTGGTACTGAGGGAGTACCGCAATGTCGGAAGGGCGGGACTGAGGGAGCACTGCACTGTCGGAGGGGCAGTACTGAGGGAGCGCTGTGTTGGGACAGGTGATGTCTGCCGATCTACCATTTCAATCGATCAGGTGAACAGGAAATACTTTATGGTACTATTTGAACAAGAGCAGGGAGTACAGGATAAAATTGTTCCCTGATCTAACATTGCCAAAAACTCTTTATTTGCTCTTTAATGCTATTCCTATTTCTGGGATTTGCTGCGTGCAGCATGGCTGCTGCCTTTATTGCAGCACTCACCACTCTGCAAAGCAATGCATTGAATTCAGAGCAGTGTTCCATTTTCTGAGAAACGTGATAAAAAGTATTTTCACCCAGAATTCACACAATTGTTTGAATCAATTGGTGAGACCATACGTGCAGTATTGTGTGCAGTATTGTGTGCAGTTCTGGTCTCCTTACCAGAGTGCATAAGGGATGGTTTTCTAGACCAATATGTCGAGGAACCAACTAGGGGGAGGCCATCTTAGACTGGGTGTTGTGTAATGAGAGAGGATTAATTAGCAATCTCGTTGTGCGAGGCCCCTTGGGGAAGAGTGACCATAATATGGTGGAATTCTGCATTAGGAAGGAGAATGAAACAGTTAATTCAGAGACCATGGTCCAGAACTTAAAGAAGGGTAACTTTGAAGTTATGAGGCGTGAATTGGCTAGGATAGATTGGCGAATGATACTTAAGGGGTTGACTGTGGATGGGCAATGGCAGACATTTAGAGACTGCATGGATGAACTACAACAATTGTACATCCCTATCTGGCATAAAAATAAAAAAGGGAAGGTGGCTCAACCGTGGCTATCAAGGGAAATCAGGGATAATATTAAAGCCAAGGAAGTGGCATACAAATTGGCCAGAAATAGCAGTGAACCTGGGGACTGGGAGAAATTTAGAACTCAGCAGAGGAGGACAAAGGGTTTGATTAGGGCAGGGAAAATAGAGTACGAGAGGAAGCTTGCAGGGAACATTAAAGCGGACTGCAAAAGCTTCTATAGATATGTAAAGAGAAAAAGGTTAGTAAAGGCAAATATAGGTCCCTGCAGTCAGGGGAAGTCATAACGGGGAACAAAGAAATGGCAGACCAATGGAACAAGTACTCTGGTTCGGTATTCACTAAGGAGGACACAAACAACCTTCCGGATATAAAAGGGGTCAGAGGGCCTGGTAAGAAGGAGGAACTGAGGGAAATCTTTATTAGTCGGGAAATTGTGTTGGGGATATTGATGGGATTGAAGGCCGATAAATCCCCAGGGCCTGATGGTCTGCATCCCAGAGTACTTAAGGAGGTGGCCTTGGAAATAGCGGATGCATTGACAGTCATTTTCCAATATTCCATAGACTCTGGATCAGTTCCTATCGAGTGGAGGGTAGCCAATGTAATCTCACTTTTTAAAAAAGGAGGGAGAGAGAAAACAGGGAATTATAGACCGGTCAGCCTGACCTCAGTAGTGAGTAAAATGATGGAATCAATTATTAAGGATGCCACAGCAGCGCATTTGGAAAGAGGTGACATGATAGGTCCAAGTCAGCATGGATTTGTGAAAGGGAAATCATACTTGACAAATCTTCTGGAATTTTTTGAGGATGTTTCCAGTAGAGTGGACAAGGGAGAACCAGTTGATGTGGTGTATTTGGACTTTCAAAAGGCTTTCGACAAGGTCCCACATAAGAGATTAATGTGCAAAGTTAAAGCACATGGGATTGGGGGTAGTGTGTTGACGTGGACTGAGAACTGGTTGTCAGACAGGAAGCAAAGAGTAGGAGTAAATGGGTACTTTTCAGAATGGCAGGCAGTGACTAGTGGGGTACCGCAAGGTTCTGTGCTGGGGCCCCAGTTGTTTACACTGTACATTAATGATTTAGATGAGGGGATTAAATGTAGTATCTCCAAATTTGCGGATGACACTAAGTTGGGTGGCAGTGTGAGCTGCGAGGAGGATGCTGTGAGGCTGCAGAGCGACTTGGATAGGTTAGGTGAGTGGGCAAATGCATGGCAGATGAAGTATAATGTGGATAAATGTGAGGTTATCCACTTTGGTGGTAAAAACAGAGAGACAGACTATTATCTGAATGGTGACAGATTAGGAAAAGGGGAGGTGCAAAGAGACCTGGGTGTCATGGTACATCAGTCATTGAAGGTTGGCATGCAGGTGCAGCAGGCGGTTAAGAAAGCAAATGGCATGTTGGCCTTCATAGCAAGGGGATTTGAGTACAGGGGCAGGGAGGTGTTGCTACAGTTGTACAGGGCATTGGTGAGGCCACACCTGGAGTATTGTGTACAGTTTTGGTCTCCTAACCTGAGGAAGGACATTCTTGCTATTGAGGGAGTGCAGCGAAGGTTCACCAGACTGATTCCCGGGATGGCGGGACTGACCTATCAAGAAAGACTGGATCAACTGGGCTTGTATTCACTGGAGTTCAGAAGAATGAGAGGGGACCTCATAGAAACATTTAAAATTCTGACGGGGTTAGACAGGTTAGATGCAGGAAGAATGTTCCCAATGTTGGGGAAGTCCAGAACCAGAGGTCACAGTCTAAGGATAAGGGGTAAGCCATTTAGGACCGAGATGCGGAGGAACTTCTTCACCCAGAGAGTGGTGAACCTGTGGAATTCTCTACCACAGAAAGTTGTTGAGGCCAATTCACTAAATATATTCAAAAAGGAGTTAGATGAGGTCCTTACTACTAGGGGGATTAAGGGGTATGGCGAGAAAGCAGGAATGGGGTACTGAAGTTGCATGTTCAGCTATGAACTCATTGAATGGCGGTGCAGGCTAGAAGGGCCGAATGGCCTACTCCTGCACCTATTTTCTATGTTTAACAAGGGGTCACAGTCTCAGGATACGGGGTAGGAAATTTAGGACCGAGATGAGGAGAAACTTCTTCACTCAGAGGGTGGTGAACCTGTGGAATTCTCTACCACAGAAGGCTGTGGAGGCCAAGTTACTGAATATATTTAAGAATGAGATGGATAGATTTCTCTACACAAAAGGTATCAAGGGGGAAGGGGAGAAAGGGGGAATATGATGTTCCGATAGAGGATCAGCCATGATCATATTGAATGGCGGTGCAGACTCGAAGGGCCGAATGGCCGACTCCTGCACCTATTTTCTATGTTTCCATGTCGACTGTCCTGAACTGCAATAACCTTTGACCTCACTCATTTCAGATATACGAGTATGGATTTGAAGAGATGGACGTTGCCTTCGGTTCTTTTGCGAAACGGATAACGTGGTCTGGGACCAAAGGCACGAGTGATCTCCAGGAAGCAACAATAATGATCCATAATATCAGCTTTCATGATGCTGGAACCTATCAATGCTTCTTTAACAGAACCTTCCAGTTCCAGAAAGGCAACTTCATATTCTTCACACAAGTAAACAGGACCATAGAACTGAACGTGGTGGCGAAAGGTATAATGCTCAGACATGTCAAGGTGGACATGTGGCCAAACAGATTGTGGGATAGGCGAGGGACATAAGGAATAGGAGCAGGAGTAGGCCATTCGGCCCCTCGAGCCTGCTCCACCATTTAATACGATCGAAATGGCCGACTCCTTTATCCTGAGACTGTGACCCCTGGTTCTAGACTCCCCACCCCGGGGGAAACACCCTCCCTGCATCTACCCTGTCAAGCCCTGTAAGAATGTTGTATGTTTCATTGAGATCACCTCTCATTCTTCTAAACTCTAGAGAATATCGGCCCAGTCTGCTCAATTGCTGATGATACAAAGATGGATGGGAAAGCAAATTGTGAGGAGGACACAAACAATCTGCAAAGGGATATAGACAGGCTAAGTGAGTGGGCAAAAATTTGTCAGATGGAGTATAATGTGGGAAAATGTGAGGTTATCCACTTCGGCAGAAAAAAATCAAAGAGCAAGTTACTTAAATGGAGAAAGATTACAAAAGTGCCGCAGTACAGCGGGACCTGGGGGTACTTGTGCATGAAACACAAAAGGATAGTATGCAGGTACAGCAAGTGATCAGGAAGGCCAATGGTATCTTGGCCTTTATTGCAAAGGGGATGGAGTATAAAAGCAGGGAAGTCTTGCTACAGTTATACAGGGTATTGGTGAGGCCACACCTGGAGTACTGCGTGCAGTTTTGCTCTCCGTATTTAAGGAAGGATATACTTGCTTTGGAGGCTGTTCAGAGAAGGTTCACCGGGTTGATTCCTGAGATGAAGCAGTTCACTTATGAAGATAGGTTGAGCAGATTGGAGTTCAGAAGAATGAGAGGTGATCTTATCGAAACGTATAAGATTATGAGGGGACTCGACAAGGTGGCTGCAGAGAGGATGTTTCCACTGATGGGGGAGACTAGAACTAGGGGGCATGATCTTAGAATAAGGGGCCACCCATTTAAAACTGAGATGAGGAGGAATTTCTTCTCAGAGGGTTGTAAATCTGTGGAATTCTCTGCCCCAGAGAGCTGTGGAGGCTGGGACATTGAATATATTTAAGGCGGAGATAGACAGATTTTTGAGCGATAAGGGAGTGAAGGGTTATGGGGAGCGGCCGGGGAAGTGGAGCTGAGTCCATGATCGGATCAGCCATGGTCGTATTGAATGGTGGAGCAGGCTCGAGGGGCCGAATGGCCCACTCCTGCTCCTATTTCTTATGTTCTTCCTAATTTCCCAGCGTACTCCTCATTTGACATAATACTTTTCGGAGAGTTGGGTGAGTTTCTGACCCCTTAAAGCAGAGGTAATGTTTATTTTAATTGAAACACATTCTGTTTCTCTCTAGCTAACCGAAAATTAGCATCCATCATTGGAGAAATTATGATGTACTTTCTGAATGTGGTGCTGACGTTGTGGCTGTTCGCCGAGATGCTGTACTGTTACAAGAAGATCGCAGCAGCGGGGGAGGAAGCTCTTCAAGAAAATGCGTGAGTATCAAAATAAAGGGCCGGGTTTAACCCGGACACTCCAAAGACAACAGTGCCAGCTTTTCCATTGATGAGGCATCAGGGTCCAGGTGCCCCCATTCACAAACCTTAAACACTCCTCCGGCCACCATTCCTGCCAGACTGTGACATCCACAGACACGCAAGCTTTGCATTGCTCAAAATACAGGAAAATAATGAAAGGGGATTCACATCGAGGCACGAACAGTATAAATGTGTAGAGTCTTGGCCTCAGTATGTGCTCAAATCTCTGGAGTGGGAATTGAATGCATGACACAGGGGCGAGAGTGCTGCCAGTGAGCAAGGCTGACACAAGATGCATTCCATTTTCCCATTACACTAGACTGTGCATTTGTTACTACACGGGGCCCACAAGAGCCGAGGGCCCAGGGGAGCACAGACCAGCCCACACTGCGATATGTGTGCGCACTGGGTCTGTGCAGCAGAGCTGGTCTCCGGTCGTCCTGGTTAACCCTTGCCACTGGACCAAGACCTCGCTCTGTCAAGTCCCGTGTGGTGGCTGGTGTGCAACGGCCACCCCACGTTAAAACAATCTACCCACAGGCATCTTCCAACCTTCAGGATGTAGTTCAGGATCTGGAATATCAGGTCCTTCATCGAAACACCTGTGAACTCATCACTTTTTGGTGCTGAAGCAAGTCATCCTCGATATGAGGGACAGCCTAATACTAAACGTGCACAGACTTACTGGGAATAATTTGCACCAGCAGCAAGTTAGAGCAAAACGAGATCATTTTACCATCGCTGGGGTTTAAGCTACATATTTGGACCTGAGAATGTCCCCTCTCTGCTCACTGCAAGAGTTACAGATGAAATGAGTTTGTGATAATCCTTGGACTGAATAGGCGTTGAATTGACAAAAGGCTTCACCATCTGTGAACCATGTTTCAGTCAATGCGGTCTTCCACCAGAATTCAATAAGGTTGCAGGGGAGCGGGAGGGTGGGGGAAGTCCAGAACAAGGGGGCATAACCTTAAAATGAGAGTTCAGGGGTGATGTCACCCAAAGGCTAGTGCAAATCGGGAACTCTCTCCCCCAAAAAGTCTGTGGATGCCGGGGCTTGATTGGGGCTTTCTAGGCTGAAGCAATATATTTTTGTTGGGTAAGGGGATTAAGGGATGTGGAGTTGAGGTGCATGATCTAACTGACTAGCAGAGCAGGCTTGAGGGGGTGAAGGGCCTCCTCCTGTTCCTTTGTTAAGGTCAGCATGTATTCAAATATTCTGATACCAAACGATTCAATTCAAGAATTTTAAACATTCTAATACTTTGTCATTTTGGTTTCAGAAAGAGTTGAGAGCGTTGTCGTTGGTTGAGTACTGGAATGCTGCAAATCTGCTGGCTTCTTTTTGCTTCTCTATAGTTTTCCTGTGATAAATTAGAGGTGTTGTTTTAGCCTGAGCAATATAATCTGACCTATGTCATCCTATCCATTGAAGTGGCCAGGAAGGCTCCAGTTGATAGTCCGTAGTACTTGCACTGTATAATGAGGTGGTACACGGAGCAGTGGGACAGGGCAATGGGATTTGGGGCAATGGAACTAGGGGCAATGGGACATGGGGCAATAGAACATGGGGCAATGGAACATGGGGCAATGGAACTAGGGCTATGGAACTAGGGGCAATGGAACATGGGGCAATGGAACATGGGGCAATGGGACATGGGGCAATGGAACTAGGGGCAATTGGACATGGGGAAATGGGACAGGGGGCAATGGAACATGGGGCAATGAGACATGGGGCAATGGGACATGGGGCAATGGAACTAGGGGCAATGGAATTAGGGGCAATGGGACATGGGGCAATGAGACATGGGGCAATGGGACAGGACAATGGAACATGGGACAATGGGACATGGGGCAATGGGGCAATGGAACTAGGGGCAATGGGACATGGGACAATGAGACATGGGGCAATGGGACAGGACAATGGAACATGGGACAATGGGACATGGGGCAATGGGACATGGGGCAATGGGACATAGGGCAATGGGACATGGGGCAATGGGACATGGGGCAATGGAACTAGGGGCAATGATACATGGGGCAATTGGACATGGGGCAATGGGACATGGGACAATGGAACATGGGACAATGGGACATGGGGCAATGGAACATGGGGCAATGGGACATGGGGCAATGGGACATGGGGCAATGGGACATGGGGCAATGGAACTAGGGGTAATGGAACATGGGACAATGGAACATGGGGCAATGGGACATGGGGTAATGGAACTAGGGGCAATGGAACTAGGGGCAATGATACATGGGGCAATTGGACATGGGGCAATGGGACATGGGGCAATGGGACATGGGGTAATGGAACTAGGGGCAATGGAACTAGGGGTAATGGAACATGGGACAATGGGACAAGGGACAATGGGACATGGGGCAATGGGAAATGGGGCAATGGGACATGGGGCAATGATACATGGGGCAATTGGACATGGGGCAATGGGACATGGGGTAATGGAACTAGGGGCAATGGAACTATGGGTAATGGAACATGGGACAATGGGACATGGGACAATGGAACTAGGGGCAATGGAACATGGGGCAATGAGATATGGGACAATGGAACATGGGGCAATGGGACATGGGGTAATGGAACATGGGCAATGGAACATGGGGCAATGGGACATAGGGCAATGGAACATTGGGCAATGGAACATGGGGCAATGGAACATGGGGCAATGAGACATGGGACAATGGAACATGGGGCAATGGGACATGGGGCAATGGAACTAGGGACAATGGAACATGGGGCAATGGGACATGGGGTAATGGAACATGGGCAATGGAACATGGGACAATGGGACATAGGGCAATGGAACATGGGGCAATGGAACATGGGGCAATGGAACATGGGGCAATGAGACATGGGACAATGGAACATGGGGCAATGGGACATGGGGTAATGGGACATGGGGTAATGGAACATGGGCAATGGAACATGGGGCAATGGGACATGGGGCAATGGAACATGGGGCAATGAGACATGGGACAATGGAACATGGGGCAATGGGACATGGGGTAATGGAACATGGGCAATGGAACATGGGGCAATGGGACATAGGGCAATGGGACAAGGGGCAATGGGACATGGGGCAATGGAACTAGGGGCAATGGAACATGGGGCAATGAGACATGGGACAATGGAACATGGGGCAATGGGACATGTGGCAATGGAACTAGGGGCACTGGGACATGGGGGCAATGGAAATTGGGGCACTGGGACATGGGGCAATGGAACTAGGGGCAATGGAAAATGGGGCAATGGGACATGGGGCAATGGAACTAGGGGCAATGGGACATGGGACAATGGGACATGGGGCATTGGGGCAATGGGACATGGGGCAATGGGACATGGGGCAATGTGGCAATGGGACATGGGGCAATGGGGCAATGAACTTCTTATCTTCCCTGAGCGTTAAATCTTTCATTCACCCCCTGTGTTAAATTGCTAGTTGCAGTACAGGGTAATTGTGGTGAAGATGAGTAAATAGATTTGGGAGATTGCCCAACTTGTAATACTTGTCTTTTTCGGAAAATATGTTGAGAACGTGTTTTGAAACCAACGAAGCCAACAGACACAGCAATGATACAGGTGCAGTTATCCTCCTCCAACACACGAACAGAAGCTGAAGTTGCCCGTCACACTTACAAATGCGTATAAAGTGTGGTGCTGTTGCTGAGTAATTGTGACTCAGCGGTAAGGATTGTGTGATGTTATGCTTTTTGTTGCCCAGATCGGACTACTTGGCAATCACATCAGAAAGCAAAGAGAACTGTACAGGGGTTCAAGTGGAGGAATAGCGTTCATCACCAGCTTCACACTGCAGAGTATTTTTAAACATGGGTATGTACACAAGATCAGACTGCAGTCTGAAGAGTGTCTCTGTGTGAATACAATCTTTCATTTGTACAGCCCCTTATCACAGACATCTCACACTGCTTCTAATTCAGTTCCTGTTGCTTTGTCGGCCAATTTGCTCACAACAATGTCCCGCAAACAGTTAAAAGACTTGCATTTATATAGTGCCTTTCAGGTCCACCACCGGACGTCTCAGTGATTTACAGCCCATGAAGTACTTTTGAAGTGTAGTCATTGTTGTAAAGTTGTTCTCCCCGGTGTCCTGGGGCCAATATTCATCCCTCAACCAACATCACTAAAAACAAATTATCTGGTCATTATCACATTGCTGTTTGTGGGATCTTGCTGTGCACAAATTGGCTGCCGCGTGTCCCACATTACAACAGTGACCACACTCCAAAAAAGTACTTCATTGACTGTAAAATGCTTTGGAGCGTCCGGTGGTCGTGAAAGGCGCTAGAAAAATGCCTTTGTTTTCTGACTTGTCACCAACACACACTGGCCCTGAAATTACAATGTGGTAAAATAGCATAGGTCTACTGAAAACATTCATCTGGAGTTCTGCTCACAAACATTGTACACTCAAGTCCCAGGGTACCACTTCACGCAGTGACCAAGAGGAGGTTTGCATTCAGATACAGCAAGTGATCAGGAAGGCAAAAGGATTGTTGGCCTTTATTGCAAGGGGGATGGAGTATAAAAGCAGGGAAGTCCTGCTACAACTGTACAGGGAGTTGGTGAGGCCACACCTGGAGTACTACGGACAGTTTTGGTCTCCATATTTAAGGACGATATACTTGCATTGGAGGCTGTTAAGAGAAGGTTCACTCAGTTGATTCTGGAGATGAAGGGGTTGTCATATGAGGAAAGGTTGAGCAGGTTGGGCCTCTACTCATTGGAGTTTAGAAGAATGAGAGGTGATCTTATCGAAATGTATAAGACCCTGAGGAGGCTGGACAGGGTAGATGCAGAGAGGATGTTTCCTCTCATGCGGGAATCTCGAACTAGGGGGCATAGTCTCAGAATAAGGGTTGGCCATTTAGGACGGAGATGAGGAGGAATTTCTTCTCTCAGAGGGTTGTAAATCTGTGGAATTCTCTGCCCCACAGAGCTGTGGAGGCTGGGACATTGAATATATTTAAGGCGGAGATAGACAGATTTTTGAGCGATAAGGGAATGAAGGGCTACGGGGAGTGGGCGGGGAAGTGGAGCTGAGTCCATGATCAGATCGGCCATGATTGTATTAAATGGCGGAGCAGGCTCGAGGGGCCGAATGGCCGACTCCTGCTCCTATTTCTTATGTTCTGTAGTATGGTGTGTCGCTCTTACATACAAATGTTGGAGGAGCAGATGGTTTAATGTCAGATAATACGTGCTTGCTCCTAAAGGTCCCAAAGGCGTATTTCTGTGTCCCAATGGTACAATATGTTCCACGAGTTATGGTTCAGATTGCATCACAATTATGATGAGTATTTACTGTTTATTTTGTTACAGATGTTGGGAATAATGGAATTTGAAAACAGAAAAGTCCATGTGAGTGAACAGCATCTGGCTTCCTGGGGGAGCGACACTTCATCATTGTGACTCCTTTATGCACTTCAAGTTTCACTTCCAAGAGAATGTTAAAACATTAAAACATGCATGTTCCAATACAAACAGTCCTGCACTTGACAAGGTATTGCTAGTTTGCCGACCTGACTGGGCTGTGTTGTTCGACAGGATAGCAATCTAGCTGCAACCTTGCAATGCATTTTCATTTTTAACAAATTGATTCTGCCTCGAAAAAAAGAGGCAGAAACATTTATTTTTGTGTAGTTGCCAGTTAGTTGACTGCAGGGTTTTAGGGTCTGTGCAATGCCGTGTATAAAATGCATTCCTTGTTGTGCTGATGGGGTAAAGACCTTCACATCATTTCGCTCATCTCTGTCTGTTTCATTCGGAGCTCTCCACAGCCGCAGGTGGATTGTCTGGAACGGGAAATAAACTCCGGAAATCAATGTAAAAGGTATAGAAAGCTGAAATAAAGCCACAGTCCTGGGAATAAACGTCTGGGAGGGGTGGTGGGGGGCATGAGGTGAGGCAGCAGACAGATGAAAAGTCCCTCTCCAAACTGGTGGTTTTCCCCACTGCTGAAACTCGGAATTTTCCAGGATTAGACGGTTAATCCATCTTTTCCCTGTTGCATATTCCTGGCAATTTGCTTTTCCTATTTCCGCTTATTGCATCCCTCAAATCGGAAAACTATGATGTAAGGAGTTGAACTTTTATGGCAAATGGGATTGTTGGAGAACTTTCTCCTGAAGGTGCTCGGGATGGTTGCAAAGTCTCGATTCCCCAGGAGATAGGTTGCACTCGAAGCCAGCTGACACACCACACTGATTCCTGTTCTGTACTATTGAACTGGAACATGATAGGGGCAGGATCAAACCTTGGATCGGGTCTATTGGGCTCTGGACCTACACTCCCACATTGTCCTCATTATTCCTGCACGAACTGATATACTTTGTGGAGTTACTGCAAGTCGCTCATCTTCAAAGTACATTGGCGGAGCAGCTGTCCCTTAGCACAGGTCCCAGGAGTACACCTCCATGATACACAGATGGCTTTGTGTCTCACAACACAGTGCGTCTATGTCTGGCTGTGCTGGTTGCCTGGTTACAGCTTGCCTGGTTACAGCTCCATGTCAGCTCGTTGCATTAAAGCAACCCCTTTGAACACAATTAGACCCTTGCCCCTAAGCCCAGCTCGCCGGCTGCGGTTCAGTAATGGGACGATGAGCAGTAAAGTTGGGAAAAGCTTCACACCGGGGCCCAATGGCCAGGGGTGGAAGGTCAAACTCCCTCAATCCTGCTCAACAAGCAATGGTTTTAATCCACAGAACTACGATACTAAAGCTGACTTCCTGTCTGAGCGAGGCAGCAGAGCTGCCACTTGCAAAGATCTACCTGCAAGGTCTTGGCGTGTCTGTGATCTGTACAGCTCCCCTGAAACTCAGACAACTGGTAACTACACCACACAGAGTAGTGGTGGCATTGGGTGCATGGTTTTATACGGCTGTAAGAAACGGTTTCATTAGGGTCCTGGGCCAGGCACCTGGTTTCAGCACAAATAATTTTCATAACAAAAATAAATGGTGTACAATGCTCCTGCTCTATCATTATTGGGGGGACATTCACAGGGGACAACGAGGTCAGGATAAGGTTGAGAGATCACAGAGCGATATCGCGATGGGTAGTGCGCAGAGAGAGAGAGGTCCAACATGAAGATTGCAAGCAGGGCCCAGACTGTGTGAGAGAGAGAGTCAGAGTGCGTGTGTGTGAGAGACAGCGAGAGAGAGAGTGTGTGTGAGAGAGTGTCAGTGTGTGTGTGTGAGAGAGCGTGAGTGTGTGTGTGAGAGAGCGTGAGTGTGTGTGTGAGAGAGAGTGTCAGAGTGTGAGAGAGAGTGTAAGAGAGTGTGTGTGAGAGAGTGTCAGAGTGTGGGCGAGAGAGTGAGTGAGTGTGTGAGAGTGAGAGAGAGAGAGTGTGTGTGAGAGAGCGAGAGAGTGTGTGTGAGAGAGAGCGAGAGTGTGAGAGTGCAAGAGTGTTTGTGTGAGAGACAGAGAGAGTGTGTGTGTGAGACAGAGAGAGAGTGTGTGTGTGTGAGAGCGAGAGAGCGAGAGAGAGAGTGTGTGTGAGAGAGCGAGTGTGTGTGTGTGAGAGAGTGTCAGAGTGTGAGAGAGAGTGTGTGAGAGCGAGAGAGAGAGTGTGTGTGAGAGAGAGCGAGTGTGTGTGTGTGAGAGAGTGTCAGAGTGTGAGAGAGAGTGTGTGAGAGTGAGAGTGTGTGTGTGAGAGAGTGTGAGAGTGTGGGTGAGAGAGTGAGTGAGTGTGTGAGAGTGAGATAATGTGTGTGTGTGAGAGTGTGAGAGTGCAAGAGTGTTTGTGTGAGAGAGAGAGAGAGTGTGTGTGTGTGTGTGTGAGAGAGAGAGTGAGAGAGAGAGTGAGTGTGTGTATGTGAGTGTGAATGTGAGTGTGAGAGAGGGAGAGAGAGAGTGTGAGAGTGTGTGAGAGAGAGTGAGTGAGAGAGAGAGAGAGTGAGTGCGTGTGAGAGAGAGTGTGAGAGGGAGAGTGAGAGAGAGAATGTGAGAGAGAGTGTGAGAGAAAGTGTGAGAGAGAGAGTGAGAGAGAGAGAGCGTGACAGAGTGTGTGAGAGAGAGTGAGTGACAGTGTGTGTGAGAGAGAGGGTGTGAGAGTGCGAGAGTGAGAGAGTTGTGTGAGAAAGAGTGTGTGACTGTGTGTGTGTGCGTGTGAGAGAGGGCGAGAGAGTGTGAGAGTGAGAGAGTGTAAGAGAGAGCGAGAGAGAGTGTGTGTGAGAGAGCGAGTATGAGAGAGCGAGTGAGAGAAAGAGAGAGAGTGTGAGAGGGAGAGTGTTTGAGAGAGTGAGAGAGCGAGTGTGAGAGAGCGAGAGAATACAAGTGCGAGTGAGAGTGAGAGCGAGTGCGAGAACGAATAAATGTGTGGAAGTAGGTGAGAGTCAGAGAGAGGGGCAGAGAGACAGAAAGGAGAGAGAGACACACACACACAGGCAGAGTGTGCGAGAGTGTTTGCGCGTGAGTGACGCTGTGCGTGAGAGTGCGTGTGTGTTTGAGTGTGTGCGAGAGCGAGAGAGTGTGAGTGTGTATGAGAGAGAGAGTGTGTATGAGAGAATGTGTGTGAGAGAGCGAGTATGAGAGAGCGAGAGAATACAAGTGCGAGTGAGAGTGAGAGCGAGTGCGAGAACGAACAAATGTGTGGAAGTAGGTGAGAGTCAGAGAGAGGGGCAGAGAGAGACAGAAAGGAGAGAGAGACACACACACACAGGCAGAGAGAGAGAGCGAGACAGCGAGAGAGAGAGAGCGAGAGTCAAAGAGAGGGCCAGATAGAGAGAGAGACACAGAGAGAGGGGGAGTGAATGACTACCTGCAAGGGAAGCTGGGAGACGGTCTTGGGGAGGGAGGGATTCTGGTCGCCTCAGTCTCCCAGCTGGACATGTTTCCCACACAGGTATTCCATGCAGTGCTTTAGGATCATTTTTGCATCAAAGTTGCCAAATAAACAGAAGTTGTTGCAGAGCGAGAGGAGGATGACAGTGAGGAGGGGAGAGTCTGATTTCCATCACTCCACCAGCCCCTGCAACCCTCCACAGATATCTGCGTTCCTCTAATTCTGCCCTCTTGCGCTTTCCCCGATTCCCATCGCTCCACCATCGGTGGCCTGCCTTCTGTTGCCTGGGCCCCAAGCTCTGGAACTCCCTCCCTAAACCTCTCCGCCTCTCTCTCCTGCTTGAAACCGAGCTTCTTGACCAAGCTTCTGGTCACCAGTCCGAATATCTTTATGGTGCTCAGCGTCGAATGTTTGACATATAACGCTCCTGTGAAGTGACTTCGGTCGTTTTACTACACGAAAGGCGCCATGTAAATGCAAATTGTGGTAGGAGGACAAGTGAGAGAGCGCCCGGGGGAGAGAGTGAGAGCCCCCGGGGGAGAGAGTGAGAGAGAGAGCCCGGGGGAGAGAGTGAGAGAGAGAGCCCGGGGGAGAGAGTGAGAGAGAGAGCCCGGGGGAGAGAGTGAGAGAGAGAGCCCGGGGGAGAGAGTGAGAGAGAGAGCCCCGGGGGAAGAGAGTGAGAGAGAGCGCCCGGGGAGAGAGCGAGGGAGAGCACCCCGGGGGAGAGAGTGAGAGAGAGAGCCCGGGGGAGAGAGCGAGAGAGAGAGCCCCGGGGGAGAGAGTGAGAGAGCGCCCGGGGGAGAGAGTGAGAGAGAGAGCCCGGGGGAGAGAGTGAGAGAGAGAGCCCGGGGGAGAGAGCGAGAGAGAGAGCCCCGGGGGAGAGAGTGAGAGAGAGCCCCGGGGGAGAGAGTGAGAGAGCGCCCGGGGGAGAGAGTGAGAGAGAGCGCCCGGGGGAGAGAGTGAGAGCGCGCCCGGGGGAGAGAGTGAGAGAGCGCGCCCGGGGGAGAGAGTGAGAGAGAGAGAGCGCCCGGGGGAGAGACCGCCGGGGGAGAGAGCGAGAGAGAGTGAGAGAGAGCGCCCGGGGGAGAGAGCGAGAGAGAGAGAGCCCCGGGGGAGAGAGTGAGAGACAGCCCCGGGGGAGAGAGTGAGAGAGAGAGCCCGGGGGAGAGAGCGAGAGAGAGAGCCCCGGGGGAGAGAGTGAGAGAGAGCCCCGGGGGAGAGAGTGAGAGAGAGAGCCCGGGGGAGAGAGCGAGAGAGAGAGCCCCGGGGGAGAGAGTGAGAGAGAGCCCCGGGGGAGAGAGTGAGAGAGCGCCCGGGGGAGAGAGTGAGAGAGAGCGCCCGGGGAGAGAGCGAGGGAGAGCACCCCGGGGGAGAGAGCCCCGGGGGAGAGAGTGAGAGAGAGAGCCCCGGGGGAGAGAGTGAGAGAGAGAGCGCCCGGGGGAGAGAGTGAGAGCGCGCCCGGGGGAGAGAGTGAGAGAGCGCGCCCGGGGGAGAGAGCGAGAGAGAGCGCCCGAGGGAGAGAGTGAGAGAGAGAGCGCCCGGGGGAGAGACCGCCGGGGGAGAGAGCGAGAGAGAGCGCCCAGGGGAGAGAGTGAGAGAGAGCGCCCGGGGGAGAGAGCGAGAGAGAGAGCCCCGGGGGAGAGAGTGAGAGAGAGCCCCGGGGGAGAGAGTGAGAGAGCACCCGGGGGAGAGAGCGAGAGAGAGCGCCCGGGGAGAGAGCGAGGGAGAGCGCCCCAGGGGAGAGAGTGAGAGAGAGAGCCCCGGGGGAGAGAGTGAGAGAGAGAGCCCCGGGGAGAGAGCGAGGGAGAGCGCCCCAGGGGAGAGAGTGAGAGAGAGAGCCCCGGGGGAGAGAGTGAGAGAGAGAGCCCCGGGGGAGAGAGTGAGAGAGAGCCCCGGGGGAGAGAGTGAGAGAGCGCCCGGGGGAGAGAGTGAGAGAGAGAGCCCGGGGGAGAGAGTGAGAGAGAGAGCCCCGGGGGAGAGAGTGAGAGAGAGCGCCCCGGGGGAGAGAGTGAGAGCGCGCCCGGGGGAGAGAGTGAGAGAGAGAGCCCGGGGGAGAGAGTGCCCGGGGGAGAGAGTGAGAGAGAGAGCCCGGGGGAGAGAGTGAGAGAGAGCCCCGGGAGAGAGAGTGAGAGAGCGCCTGGGGGGAGAGAGTGAGAGAGAGAGCACGGGGGAGAGAGCGCCCGGGGGAGAGAGTGAGAGAGAGCCCCGGGGGAGAGAGTGAGAGAGAGAGCCCCGGGGGAGAGAGTGAGAGAGAGCGCCCTGGGGGAGAGAGTGAGAGAGAGAGCCCCGGGGGAGAGAGTGAGAGAGAGCCCCGGGGGAGAGAGTGAGAGAGCGCCCGGGGGAGAGAGTGAGAGAGAGCCCCGGGGGAGAGAGTGAGAGAGAGTGCCCGGGGGAGAGAGTGAGAGAGAGCGCCCCGGGGGAGAGAGAGAGAGAGAGCCCGGGGAAGAGAGTGAGAGAGAGCCCCGGGGGAGAGAGTGAGAGAGAGAGCCCGGGGAGAGAGTGAGAGAGAGAGCCCCGGGGGAGAGAGTGAGAGGAGAGAGAGTGCCCGGGGAAGAGAGCGAGAGAGAGCGACCGGGGGAGAGACCGCCGGGGGAGAGAGCGAGAGAGAGCACCCGGGGGAGAGAGTGAGAGAGAGCACCCGGGGGAGAGAGTGAGAGAGAGTGCCCGGAGGAGATAGCGAGAGAGAGCACCCGGGGGAGAGAGTGAGAGAGAGTGCCCGGGGGAGAGAGCGAGAGAGAGCGCTCGGGGGAGAGAGTGAGAGAGCGCGCCCGGGGGAGAGAGTGAGAGAGAGCGCCCGGGGGAGAGAGTGAGAGAGAGCACCCGGGGGAGAGAGTGAGAGAGCGCAAGGGGGAAAGAGTGAGAGCGCGCCCGGGGGAGAGAGTGAGAGAGCGCGCCCGGGGGAGAGAGCGAGAGAGAGCACCCGGGGGAGAGAGTGAGAGAGAGCACCCGGGGGAGAAAGTGAGAGAGAGCACCCGGGGGAGAGAGTGAGAGAGAGCGCCCGGGGGAGAGAGTGAGAGCGCGCCCGGTGGAGAGAGAGAGAGAGCACGCCCGGGGGAGAGAGCGAGAGAGAGAGCTTGGGGGAGAGAGTGAGAGAGCGCGAGAGAGAGCGCCAGGGGGAGAGACCGCTGGGGGAGAGAGCGCCCGGGGCAGAGAGTGTGAGAGCGCGCCCGGGGGAGAGAGCGAGAGAGAGCACCCGGGGGAGAGAGTGAGAGAGAGCGAGAGAGAGCTCCCGAGGGAAGAGCGAGAGAGCGCGCCCGGGGGAGAGAGTGAGAGAGAGCGCCCGGGGGAGAGAGCGAGAGAGAGCGCCCGGGGGAGAGCGCGAGAGAGAGCGCCCGGGGGAAGAGCGAGAGAGCGCGCCCGGGGGAGAGAGTGAGAGAGAGCGCCCGGGGGAGAGCGCGAGAGAGAGCGCCCGGGGGAGAGAGTGAGAGAGAGAGCTTGGGGGAGAGAGTGAGAGAGCGCGTCCGGGGGAAGAGAGCGAGAGAGAGCGCGTCCGGGGGAAGAGAGCGAGAGAGAGCGCGTCCGGGGGAAGAGAGCGAGAGAGAGCGCCTGGGGGAGAGAGTGAGAGAGAACGCCCAGGGGAGAGAGTGAGAGACCGCGCCTGGAGGGTGGGGGAGAGCGAGGGAGCCCAGGGGAGAGAGCGGGAGAGAGCGCCCAGGGGGGGTGGGGTGGGGGAGAGCGAAGGAGCCCAGGGGAGAGGAGAGAGCCCGGGGGAGAGGAGAGAGCGAGGGAGAGGAGAGAGCAAGGGAGCCCGGGGGAGAGGAGAGAGCGAAGGAGCCCGGGGGAGAGGAGAGAGTGAGGGAGAGGAGAGAGCAAGGGAGCCCGGGGGAGAGGAGAGAGTGAGGGAGAGGAGAGAGCAAGGGAGCCCGGGGGAGTGGAGAGAGCGAGGGAGAGGAGAGAGCAAGGGAGCCCGGGGGAGAGGAGAGAGCAAGGGAGCCTGGGGGAGAGGAGAGAGCAAGGGAGCCCGGGGGAGAGGAGAGAGTAAAGGAGCCCGGGGGAGAGGAGAGAGCGAGGGAGCCCAGGGGAGAGGAGAGAGCGAGGGAGAGGAGAGAGCAAGGGAGCCCGGGGGAGAGGAGAGAGCAAGGGAGCCCGGGGGAGAGAGTGAGAGATTTTGATCGCGAGCGTGTGAATATTTTCACGGAATTATACAGCACAGTTGGAGGCTGGTCAGCCCATCGCAGTCATTCACTGTGTCCCAGCTCTCGATACCCCACATGTCAGGTCGCTGATTGCAATGTGTGCAGGTGCAGCGCCGAGAGTTTGTAGAAGGAAGTGACCACGGCCCAGGGGCAGTACGGATCAGCCCACACTGCGATATGTGTGCGCACTAGGTCCGTGCAGCAGAGCTGGTCTCCAGGCGTCCTGGTTAACCCTTGCCACTGGACCAAGACCGAGCTCTGTCAAGCCCAGTGTGTAACGGTCACCCCACGTTAAAACAATCCACGCACAGGCATCTTCCACCCTTCAACGTGTAGTTCAGGACCTGGAATATTAGCTCCTTCATTGAAACACTTGTGAACTCATCCCTTTTCGGCGTGGAAGCAAGTCACCCTCGCTTCGAGGGGCGGCATGATGCTTGCCCGTCTCTGGTCCACTCTCCAACAACCGTCTGCGTCCAACATTCCCTTAACCCCCGCACCCCCTCCCACCCTTCATTCTTCTGCAAAGATCCTCGCGTTAAGCACCATGGCCCATTTTTCAATGTTAAAAGTTACAACTTGTTACTATTTGGTCGAAAATCTCCAATTTCACCAAAAGCTCTGATTTTGAACTCATCGGTTGGATTGTTATTGGTCGGCTACGTTTCTGTGAGTGCATCCCTCGTTCCTCATTCTCCGCTCCCTCGCAGGGAGGCTGAGGCCATCTGTAGAGGCAGCCCCCCATCCCCGTCACCCTGTCTCCCCTCCCCCCCACACCCAGTCACCCCTCCCCCCCCACACCCAGTCCCCCCCGCTCCACCCCCACACCCCTAGTCACCCCCTCTCCCCCCCCACACCCAGTCACCCCTCCCCCCATCTCACACCCAGTCCCCCCCGCTCCCCCCCACACCCAGTCACCCCTCCCCCCATCTCACACCCAGTCACCCCCTCTCTCCCCCCACACCCAGTCACCCCTTCTCTCCCCCACACCCAGTCACCCCCTCTCTCCCCCACACCCCGTCACCGCCTCTCCCCCCCCTCCTCACCCCCTCTCCCCCCCCTCCTCAGCCCCAGTCACCCCCTCTCCCCCCCAGTCACCCCCTCT
>NW_027252825.1:0-20699 GCF_044704955.1 Pristiophorus japonicus
CGGCCATTGTCGCAGCCTCCAAGATGTCTGGGAAGGCCGTGTTCTTCCTGGGGTCGGAGCGGGCGGTGTCCCTGGCCCTTGAAAAGGGGCTCACGGTGGGCGGGACGTTCCTGCCGGTGGACCCTCTCGAGGCCACCGCGCAGAGGGTCATCATTTCAAACGTCCCGCCCTTTGTTTCCGCTGAGCTCCTCCTCCCTCACCTACAACAACTGGGGGAGGTAAGGTCAGGGATCAACCCCATACCGCTCGGCCTCAGGGAGAGCAGCCTGCGCCACGTGTTCTCCTTCCGCCGCCAGCTCTTTGTCCGGCTGGCGCGGGAGGACACGACGGAGGGAGATTTTAATGTGGTGCACGAGGGGACTGCCTACCGCGTCTTCTGGACGTCGGACGGCGTGCGGTGCCATGCCTGCAGGGAGGTGGGGCATGTTCGCAAGAACTGCCCCGCCTCCAAGGCCGCCAAACCACCGAAGGCGGCCAAGGCTGGCGCTGCCGCCACCCCTCCCCCTAGTTGCGTCCGCGTGCCGGGAGCCATAGGTGCGCGGGCATCGTCGGAGGCCTTTGTTTTCAGGGCCTCCGGCGGGGGGGAGGGAGAGCGTCCGAGCGGAAAGAAGGCGCGGAAGAAGGAGAAACATCTAGAGGCGGGTCCCCTCGGTGCGCCGGAAAGTCTGACCACCGCGCTCAGCCCAACCCAGTCACCGGCGAGCGCGGGGTGCCCCGAGCCCGTGCCCGGGCCCTTGAATACCACCACAGAGGGGCCCAGGCGCGGGCAAGAAAAGGAAAAGGGGGGGGCGGAGCGGGAGGCCTCGGCAGACATGGAGGTCTCCCTGACTCCGCGCGCCCCCAGGAACAAAAAGAGGCACCGCCCCAATGAGGCGGAGGGGGAACAACATCCCTCCGCGGAGGAGGCGGTGCCCGCCGCGTGTCCCGCGTCCCCCACCAGCGCCCCCAAATTGCGCTGCAGGCGCGAGGAGTCTTTCCCCGGGGAGGGTGAGACAGTTGAGGCTGCCCAGCCTCTGCCTCCCGGGGATGGAGTGGAAGATCTGCCTGTCGTGGGGGGCGTGGGGACCGCGGAGGAATGCGTAGCCGCCGGGCCGGGCGTCCCGGGGACTGAGGCGGGCGAGGCCGAAAAGGCCGAACCTGAGCCCGCCCAGCTATTATCCAACTTCCCCCGGGAGTCGCTCGACCCGGCAGAAAAACAATTAAATAATTATGACACTGTAGATGCTGGGCCGGGGGGTGGCAGCGGGGAGGGGGAGGAACACCCACCCTCGCCCCTTACTTTGGAGCTGGAGCACTTGGAGGGCCTGGGGATTTCCTATGGCCGGGTCTCTCCTTGTTCTCCGGTTCCTGGGGCGGAGGGGGAACCCCTTCCGCTGTCATTTCCCGACCCAGCACCATTTTTAAAAGAGCCCAGTGGGGACTCCTCTGCCGACGATCCTGGGGGTGGGATCGGGGCAGTGCCAGGGCCGGTTGGAGCGGCCGGTTCATTTGCCGTACCTTGTGCGGTCGATGGGCCGGCTGCTGGCGGCCACCTCCCGGAGGAAGACGGGGACTCGGTGGGGGACGCGGGTGAAGACCTAGAGACCACCGCCAGGGAGGCGATGGATCTGCTCGCGGCCGCCGCTGAGGCCCTCCTCGTTCCTGCAAAGGAACTCCGGGACTTTTTGGCCCAGAGCCGGGGTCGCCGCGACCAAGCCCGACTGGCCCTGGAAAAATGGTCCGAGCCGGAGCTGATCAAGGGGTCCGTCCGCGCCGCCGTTAAAACCTTGGCCGCGGGCGGGCCCTTGACAAAGGAGCAGCACCTTGAGCTGCGCGAGCTCGAGGGACTCCTCGCTGGGCTGCGGAGGGAGCGGAGTTCAACAAAAGACTCCGCTCCCTCCCCCACAATAGGTTAAGGTAGAGGTTGCACTATGCTTTTGTCATGAAGATAACCATAGCCAGCCTCAACATCAACGGCGGCAGAGGGGCACGCCGTAGATTTGACAATTTTTCGCTCCTGCGGGAGGGGAAATATGCGGTGTGCTTCCTGCAAGAAACCCACACCGTTCCGGGAGACGAAGCCACGTGGCTCCTGGAATGGCAAGGAGAGGTCCGCATGAGCCACCTCACCGCCATTTCTAGTGGGGTGGCCATCTTGCTGGGCCCGCATTTTCAGCCGGAGATCTTGGGGGTCGAGGAGCCCGTGCCAGGCCGCTTGCTGCACGTAACGGTTCGCCTGGGGGACGTGCCGCTCCATCTCGTGAACGTGTACGCCCCTCATCCCGGCCCGCAGCAAACGCGCTTCTTTGAAGAGGTGTCCGCTCTTCTTGGCTCCGTCGACGTCGGCGACTGCATTGTCCTCGGGGGGGATTTTAACTGCACCCTCGAGGCGAGGGACCGCTCCGGTGCCCCGCAGTGCATGACGGCGATGGAGAAGTTGAGGGACCTGGTCGGGTCCTTCGACTTGGTGGACGTCTGGCGAAATCTCCACCCCGACTCCAGCGCCTTTACTTGGGTGAGGCCTGGAGTTGGATGGTCTAGAGTCGACCGCCTTTACGTGTCTCGGGCGTACGTTTCCTGCGTCCCGGCGGCCTCCATGCGGCCGGTGCCGTGTTCGGACCACCACCTGGTGTGGGCGGAGCTCGCTTCGCTCCGCGCGAGGACGGGGTCCGCGTACTGGCACTTTAACAACCGGCTGCTGGAGGACGTGCGGTTCCAGGACTCGTTCCGTCGATTCTGGTCCGACTGGAGAAGGAAGCAGGGGGGCTTCCCCTCCTTGAGGCTATGGTGGGACGTGGGCAAGGCTCACGTCCGCGTCTTCTGTCAAGAGTACGCGAGGGGGTCGACCAAGAGGCGGGCGGCCAGAGTCGGGCGCCTAGAAAAAGAGGTGCTCGACCTGGAAGCCCGTCTCGGTCAAGTCGTCCAGGACCCGGCCCTGCGGACGGTGTACGAAGCGAAGAAGGCCGCGCTGAAGGACCTGCAGCTCGTCGGGTCCCGAGGCGCGTTCGTGAGGTCGCGGATCCGGTTCCTGCGGGATCTGGACCGCGGCTCCCCCTTCTTCTACTCGCTGGAAAAAAGGCAGAGTGTCCGTAAGCAGCTCTTGACGCTGCTGGCCGACGACGGCTCTCTCGTCTCGGATCCGGAGGGCGTCAACAACAGGGTCCGTGAATATTACGGGGCTCTGTTCTCTCCGGATCCGTCCAGCGAGGAAGCGCGTAGAGTTTTGTGGGAGGACCTGCCGAAGGTCAGCCCGGAGGGCGCCGAAAATCTGGAAGCTCCGCTAAGCCTGGCGGAGCTGACCGGTGCCCTCGCCCGGCTCTCGAGGGGAAAATCCCCGGGGCTGGACGGGCTGACCGTGGAGTTCCACAGGGCGTTCTGGGACGTCCTGGGGAGCGACTACGCGCGGGTCCTGGGGGAAAGTCTGGCGACCGGGGAGATGCCCCTCTCTTGGCGCAGGGCAGTCATCGTCCTGCTGCCTAAGAAGGGCGATCTCCGCCTCCTTAAGAACTGGCGCCCGGTCTCCCTCCTCAGCACGGACTACAAAATCTTCGCCAGGGCGATGTCTGCTCGCCTTGGTGCCGTGCTGGACCACATGATCCACCCCGACCAGTCATACACGGTCCCGGGCCGGACAATCCACGACAACATCCATCTGGTCCGGGACCTCATCCATTGTTCCCAGGAGGCTGGTCTGTCGGTCGCCTTCCTATCCCTCGACCAAGAGAAGGCGTTCGACAGGGTGGATCACGACTATCTGCTCGGAACTCTGCGCGCTTTCGGGTTCGGGACGCATTTCGTCGCCCGGATCCGACTTTTGTACGCCGCCGCGGAGTGTCTGATTAAGGTTAACGGGTCCTTGACGGCGCCCCTTCGCTTTAGGAGAGGGGTGCGCCAGGGATGCCCCATGTCCGGCCAGTTATACGCCGTTTGCGTGGAGCCTTTCCTGCGCCTCTTGCGGACGAGGTTGACGGGACTGGCTCTGCAAGGGCCGGGCGTGGAGGTCGTCCTCTCGGCTTACGCCGATGACGTGCTCCTCGCGGTAGAGGATCCCGCTGACCTGCGGAGGATGCGTGAGTGCCAGGAGATTTACTCGGCCGCGTCCTCCGCCAGGATCAACTGGGAGAAATGTTCCGGACTCCTGGTGGGTCAGTGGCGGGTGGACTCCCTGCCGGAGGAGCTCAGGCCTTTTGCCTGGAGCACGACCCATCTCCTCTATCTGGGAGTCTACCTTAGCCCCGACGAGGAAGCCTGGCCGGCGAACTGGCAGGAGCTGGAGGCCAAGGTCGCCGCTCGCCTAGGGCGCTGGACAGGACTGCTCCGAGTGCTGTCCTACAGGGGTCGAGCGCTAGTCATAAACCAGCTGGTGGCCGCAATGCTGTGGTACCGGCTGGTCACTTTGACCCCTCCCCCTGCGTTTGTCGCCAAGATACAGAAGAAGCTGGTGGACTTCTTCTGGAACAACAGGAAGCACTGGGTCTCTGTCGCGGTCTTGAGTCTCCCGCTTGAGGAGGGCGGTCAGTCGTTGGTGTGCGTCAGCGCCCAGCTCGCGACTTTCCGTCTTCAGACCCTGCAGAGATACCTTTACGTCGAGCCCCCTCCTAGGTGGTGTGCTCTGGCGAGGTATTTCTTCCGCCAGCAGCTCGACCTCAATTATGACACGCAGCTCCTGTTTGTGAACTTGGGGGGTGCCAGGACCGCCCTCCGGGAGCTGCCTGTCTTTTACAGGGAACTCATCAGGGTCTGGAACAAAGTCTCCACCAAGCGCAGCTCTCCGCCGGCTGGAGTGGCGGCCGTCCTGCAGGAGCCGCTGCTCGGGAATCCGTACCTCCACGGCCGAGGCTTCATGTGGCGGTCGGAAGAGAGGGCTGTGGCCGGTGAGGTGACCAGGGTCAGGGACCTGCTCGATGGCGGAGGAGCGGGCTGGATGGCGCCAGACACGCTGGCGCGGCGCCTAAACTCTGCCAACGTCCGCCACGCGGCCGATGCCATCGAGTCGCTCAAAACAGCTCTGGGCCCTGACTCCGTTAGGTGCATCGAGGAGGCTCAAGCACGGGGGGAGATCCCGTCCGAACTGACCCCCGTCCGGACGGAATTCCTCATCGGCGCCAAACCCCGGAACCTCCCTCGGGGGCCGGCGCCTCACAACTTGAGCCGCCTCGGGGAAATCCCCTCCGTGCCTTTCAGTTCCGCGCGGAGGGGTTTCCTGTACGGGCTGCTCCTGCACACCCTCAACTTTGCCATCCTCGCCGGCCGTCCGGACACGCCATGGCGCACCATCTTGCCGTCCGGAGGAGGCGGGGGTCCCCGATGGAGGGCACTCTACGCAGGGGTCCTCCCACTATTCATCGGGGACTTGGCCTGGAGGGTGGTGCACGGAGCAGTGCCGTGCAACAAATTTTTAAGCCGGTTCACGGACTCCCAGGCCGCCTGCAATTTCTGCGGTCTGGAGGAGTCCGTGTTCCATGTTTTTATTGAGTGCACAAGGTTGCAGCCCCTGTTCCATTATTTGAAGGGGCTGCTCCTGAAATTCTGGCTGCACTTCAGTCCCACTCTCCTGATCTTTGGGCACCCTGTGCGGAGGGGAGCGGGTAGGTCCGAAGGCCTCCTCGTAGGACTGCTCCTGGGCACGGCCAAGGGTGCCATCAGCCGGTCCAGGCAGCGGGCGGTCGAGGGGGTCGTTCAACCTGACTGCCTGCCTCTCTTCCGCTCTTACATCCGGTCCAGGGTGTCCTTGGAGATGGAGCACGCGGTGTCCACCGGTACGCTCGCGGCCTTCCGCGAGAGGTGGGCACCGGAGGGACTGGAGTGCATCATCACGCCCGGCAACCAAATTTTAATTTGATTTTACGTTTTAAAGTTAATCTGTTTTAATTGCCGGTGCTTTTAGTGTCCCCTTCCCTTTTATAGGGGGCACTGGGGAAAAATTGTGATTTTAGTGCCCAAAAAAAAAAACAAAAAAAAAAGAAAAAACACAAAAAAAAAACAAAAAAGGGGGGAAAAAAAGGGCCTTGTAAATGTCTGGAGTGTCACCCAGGTCGGGTGGCACTCTTTAATGTTTTATGTTTTCGCAGGTAAACTCAAAAGAGTTTCATGCACAAGGATGGGTCGTTCAACCTGACTGCCTGCCTCTCTTCCGCTCTTACATCCGGTCCAGGGTGTCCTTGGAGATGGAGCACGCGGTGTCCACCGGTACGCTCGCGGCCTTCCGCGAGAGGTGGGCACCGGAGGGACTGGAGTGCATCATCACGCCCGGCAACCAAATTTTAATTTGATTTTACGTTTTAAAGTTTAATTTGTTTTAATTGCCGGTGCTTTTAGTGTCCCCCTCTCCTTTTATAGGGGGCACTGGAAAAAGGAAAAATTTGATTTTAGTGCCCCAAAAAAAAAAAACACAAAAAAATAAATAAAAAAGGGGCCTTGTAAATGTCTTGTGTGTGTCATCCAGGTCGGGTGGCACGGATACATGTTTTATGTTTTTGCAGGTGAACTCCAAAAAGAGTTTCATGCACAAGGACCAATTGTGAAGCAGTGGAGGCGTGTCCTGCTCAGTTGGAGCTGTGAGCAGTGAGTGGAGCTGCTAGCAACTTGAGCTCCTGCCTGGAGAGCCCTGAGACCAGCCCAGGAAGAGAAGGAAGGAAGGGGCTTCACACCAACTTTTACCCAGAGGGAGAGGAGGAGAAAGCAGAAAACTTTCAACATCTTTATCATTTCTGCAAAGAGTTGGAGAGAGGGGGAAAAACCACAACAACCAACATCCAGTGTGGAAGGAGGGAGACTCAACTACTCTACAGGTGGGTGTGGGTGCATTTCCCCAAACAGACTTTGTTGTATCGGTGGGGGGAGGAAAGAAGACCACTGAGGGCCGGAACATCGCGGGGGGTGTGTGTGTGTGTGGTAGTGTGTGTGGGGGCCTTGCTTACAACTAGGCCCCCCCCCACAATTGGAACCCCCCCCACCCCCCACATTTGCCTAGCCTGGGATAGCTGGAGCTACCAGGCTGAAGATTGTTATTAATCACCCAATTAAAGATCGTTAGGAGTGCCTGGTGGCTCCAGCTACCCCAGGTGAAGACATCTTCTCCCCCCACCTGAAGACCACCTCAAAGACTTTTGTGTTTTGCCATCTGGGGAGTGCACCCACCCACAGCTGCGAGGAGAGACCTGCCCTCGCAGTCCCCCCCTTCCCACCCCCCCTCTCTCTTTCTCTGTTACTCTGTTTCTCCCCTCTCTCTCTGAGAGCCTCTTTCTTCCAAATTTAATTTTAAAAAAAACATTTAAGACAACTGAGCAGAGGGAGCAAGGCCTCTCCCCAATTGTCAACGAGGGGAGAGGTGCCTCGTTAAGGGCTCCTCTGCTCAGTTAAATACACGAGGCCATTAAAGACCATTAAGGCCTGTGACTTTGGGGTGGGTGTAGCCCTTAAAGGGACCCCGTGATGGCGACCCCATCCACGCCGGTGGCAGGGCCAGCGAAGACGTATGCGCAGGTGGCAACCGCTTCCACAGCACCTCCTGCGCCACCCGCTGCCCTGCCACCATTTACACTTATAACAAAAAAACACGGGGTCAAGAGCTACACTCACCCCACAATGAGCATTGAGGAGTGCGTGCGGGCGATGGCTGGGGTAGTCGGCCCCTCGGCCATTGTCGCAGCCTCCAAGATGTCTGGGAAGGCCGTGTTCTTCCTGGGGTCGGAGCGGGCGGTGTCCCTGGCCCTCGAAAGGGGGCTCACGGTGGGCGGGACGTTCCTGCCGGTGGATCCCCTCGAGGCCACCGCGCAGAGGGTCATCGTGTCGAACGTCCCGCCCTTTGTTCCCGCTGGGCTCCTCCTCCCTCACCTACAACAACTGGGGGAGGTAAGGTCGGGGATCAACCCCATACCGCTCGGCCTCAGGGAGAACAGCCTGCGCCACGTGTTCTCCTTCCGCCGCCAGCTCTTTGTCCGGCTGGCGCGGGAGGACATGACAGAAGGGCACTTTAATGTGGTGCACGAGGGGACTGCCTACCGCGTCTTCTGGACGTCGGACGGCGTGCGGTGCCATGCCTGCAGGGAGGTGGGGCACGTTCGTAAGAACTGCCCCGCCTCCAAGGCCGCCAAACCACCGAAGGCGGCCATAGCTGGCGCCGCCGCCACCCCTCCCCCTAGTTGCGTCCGCGTGCCGGGAGCCATGGGTGCGCGGGCATCGTCGGAGGCCTTTGTTTTCAGGGCCTCCGGCGGGGGGGAGGGAGAGCGTCCGAGCGGAAAGAAGGCGCGGAAGAAGGAGAAACATCTAGAGGCGGGTCCCCTCGGTGCGCCGGATAATTTGACCACCGCGCTCAGCCCAACCCCGTCACCGGCGAGCGCGGGGTGCCCCGAGCCCGTGCCCGAGCCCTTGAACAACACCACAGAGGGGCCCGGGCGCGGGCAAGAAAAGGAAAAGGGGGGGGCGGAGCGAGAGGCCTCGGCAGACATGGAGCCCCCAGGAACAAAAAGAGGCACCGCCCCAATGAGGCGGAGGGGGAACAACATCCCTCCGCGGAGGAGTCGGTGCCCGCCGCGTGTCCCGCGTCCCCCACCAGCGCCCCCAAATTGCGCTGCAGGCGCGAGGAGTCTTTCCCCGGGGAGGGTGAGACAGTTGAGGCTGCCCAGCCTCTGCCTCCCGGGGATGGAGTGGAAGATCTGCCTGTCGTGGGGGGCGTGGGGACCGCGGAGGAATGCGTAGCCGCCGGGCCGGGCGTCCCGGGGACTGAGGCGGGCGAGGCCGAAAAGGCCGAACCTGAGCCCGCCCAGCTATTACCCAACTTCCCCCGGGAGTCGCTCGACCCGGCAGAAAAACAATTTGTTGATTTTAATGAAACTGTAGATGCTGGGCCGGGGGGTGGCAGCGGGGAGGGGGAGGAACACCCACCCTCGCCCCTTACTTTGGAGCTGGAGCACTTGGAGGGCCTGGGGATTTCCTATGGCCGGGTCTCTCCTTGTTCTCCGGTTCCTGGGGCGGAGGGGGAACCCCTTCCGCTGTCATTTCCCGACCCAGCACCATTTTTAAAAGAGCCCAGTGGGGACTCCTCTGCCGACGATCCTGGGGGTGGGATCGGGGCAGTGCCAGGGCCGGTTGGAGCGGCCGGTTCATTTGCCGTACCTTGTGCGGTCGATGGGCCGGCTGCTGGCGGCCACCTCCCGGAGGAGGACGGGGACTCGGTGGGGGACGCGGGTGAAGACCTAGAGACCACCGCCAGGGAGGCGGTGGATCTGCTCGCGGCCGCCGCTGAGGCCCTCCTCGTTCCTGCAAAGGAACTCCGGGACTTTTTGGCCCAGAGCCGGGGTCGCCGCGACCAAGCCCGACTGGCCCTGGAAAAATGGTCCGAGCCGGAGCTGATCAAGGGGTCCGTCCGCGCCGCCGTTAAAACCTTGGCCGCGGGCGGGCCCTTGACAAAGGAGCAGCACCTTGAGCTGCGCGAGCTCGAGGGACTCCTCGCTGGGCTGCGGGGGGAGCGGAGTTCAACAAAAGACTCCGCTCCCTCCCCCACAATAGGTTAAGGTAGAGGTTGCACTATGCTTTTGCCATGAAGATAACCATAGCCAGCCTCAACATCAACGGCGGCAGAGGGGCACGCCGTAGATTTGACAATTTTTCGCTCCTGCGGGAGGGGAAATATGCGGTGTGCTTCCTGCAAGAAACCCACACCGTTCCGGGAGACGAAGCCACGTGGCTCCTGGAATGGCAAGGAGAGGTCCGCATGAGCCACCTCACCGCCATTTCTAGTGGGGTGGCCATCTTGCTGGGCCCGCATTTTCAGCCGGAGATCTTGGGGGTCGAGGAGCCCGTGCCAGGCCGCTTGCTGCACGTAACGGTTCGCCTGGGGGACGTGCCGCTCCATCTCGTGAACGTGTACGCCCCTCATCCCGGCCCGCAGCAAACGCGCTTCTTTGAAGAGGTGTCCGCTCTTCTTGGCTCCGTCGACGTCGGCGACTGCATTGTCCTCGGGGGGGATTTTAACTGCACCCTCGAGGCGAGGGACCGCTCCGGTGCCCCGCAGTGCATGACGGCGATGGAGAAGTTGAGGGACCTGGTCGGGTCCTTCGACTTGGTGGACGTCTGGCGAAATCTCCACCCCGACTCCAGCGCCTTTACTTGGGTGAGGCCTGGAGTTGGATGGTCTAGAGTCGACCGCCTTTACGTGTCTCGGGCGTACGTTTCCTGCGTCCCGGCGGCCTCCATGCGGCCGGTGCCGTGTTCGGACCACCACCTGGTGTGGGCGGAGCTCGCTTCGCTCCGCGCGAGGACGGGGTCCGCGTACTGGCACTTTAACAACCGGCTGCTGGAGGACGTGCGGTTCCAGGACTCGTTCCGTCGATTCTGGTCCGACTGGAGAAGGAAGCAGGGGGGCTTCCCCTCCTTGAGGCTATGGTGGGACGTGGGCAAGGCTCACGTCCGCGTCTTCTGTCAAGAGTACGCGAGGGGGTCGACCAAGAGGCGGGCGGCCAGAGTCGGGCGCCTAGAAAAAGAGGTGCTCGACCTGGAAGCCCGTCTCGGTCAAGTCGTCCAGGACCCGGCCCTGCGGACGGTGTACGAAGCGAAGAAGGCCGCGCTGAAGGACCTGCAGCTCGTCGGGTCCCGAGGCGCGTTCGTGAGGTCGCGGATCCGGTTCCTGCGGGATCTGGACCGCGGCTCCCCCTTCTTCTACTCGCTGGAAAAAAGGCAGAGTGTCCGTAAGCAGCTCTTGACGCTGCTGGCCGACGACGGCTCTCTCGTCTCGGATCCGGAGGGCGTCAACAACAGGGTCCGTGAATATTACGGGGCTCTGTTCTCTCCGGATCCGTCCAGCGAGGAAGCGCGTAGAGTTTTGTGGGAGGACCTGCCGAAGGTCGGCCCGGAGGGCGCCGAAAATCTGGAAGCTCCGCTAAGCCTGGCGGAGCTGACCGGTGCCCTCGCCCGGCTCTCGAGGGGAAAATCCCCGGGGCTGGACGGGCTGACCGTGGAGTTCCACAGGGCATTCTGGGACGTCCTGGGGAGCGACTACGCGCGGGTCCTGGGGGAAAGTCTGGCGACCGGGGAGATGCCCCTCTCTTGGCGCAGGGCAGTCATCGTCCTGCTGCCTAAGAAGGGCGATCTCCGCCTCCTTAAGAACTGGCGCCCGGTCTCCCTCCTCAGCACGGACTACAAAATCTTCGCCAGGGCGATGTCTGCTCGCCTTGGTGCCGTGCTGGACCACATGATCCACCCCGACCAGTCATACACGGTCCCGGGCCGGACAATCCACGATAACATCCATCTGGTCCGGGACCTCATCCATTGTTCCCAGGAGGCTGGTCTGTCGGTCGCCTTCCTATCCCTCGACCAAGAGAAGGCGTTCGACAGGGTGGATCACGACTATCTGCTCGGAACTCTGCGCGCTTTCGGGTTCGGGACGCATTTCGTCGCCCGGATCCGACTTTTGTACGCCGCCGCGGAGTGTCTGATTAAGGTTAACGGGTCCTTGACGGCGCCCCTTCGCTTTAGGAGAGGGGTGCGCCAGGGATGCCCCATGTCCGGCCAGTTATACGCCGTTTGCGTGGAGCCTTTCCTGCGCCTCTTGCGGACGAGGTTGACGGGACTGGCTCTGCAAGGGCCGGGCGTGGAGGTCGTCCTCTCGGCTTACGCCGATGACGTGCTCCTCGCGATAGAGGATCCCGCTGACCTGCGGAGGATGCGTGAGTGCCAGGAGATTTACTCGGCCGCGTCCTCCGCCAGGATCAACTGGGAGAAATGTTCCGGACTCCTGGTGGGTCAGTGGCGGGTGGACTCCCTGCCGGAGGAGCTCAGGCCTTTTGCCTGGAGCACGACCCATCTCCTCTATCTGGGAGTCTACCTTAGCCCCGACGAGGGAGCCTGGCCGGCGAACTGGCAGGAGCTGGAGGCCAAGGTCGCCGCTCGCCTAGGGCGCTGGACAGGACTGCTCCGAGTGCTGTCCTACAGGGGTCGAGCGCTAGTCATAAACCAGCTGGTGGCCGCAATGCTGTGGTACCGGCTGGTCACTTTGACCCCTCCCCCTGCGTTTGTCGCCAAGATACAGAAGAAGCTGGTGGACTTCTTCTGGAACAACAGGAAGCACTGGGTCTCTGCCGCGGTCTTGAGTCTCCCGCTTGAGGAGGGCGGTCAGTCGTTGGTGTGCGTCAGCGCCCAGCTCGCGACTTTCCGTCTTCAGACCCTGCAGAGATACCTTTACGTCGAGCCCCCTCCTAGGTGGTGCGCTCTGGCGAGGTATTTCTTCCGCCAGCAGCTCGACCTCAATTATGACACGCAGCTCCTGTTTGTGAACTTGGGGGGTGCCAGGACCGCCCTCCGGGAGCTGCCTGTCTTTTACAGGGAACTCATCAGGGTCTGGAACAAAGTCTCCACCAAGCGCAGCTCTCCGCCGGCTGGAGTGGCGGCCGTCCTGCAGGAACCGCTGCTCGGGAATCCGTACCTCCACGGCCGAGGCTTCATGTGGCGGTCGGAAGAGAGGGCTGTGGCCGGTGAGGTGACCAGGGTCAGGGACCTGCTCGATGGCGGAGGAGCGGGCTGGATGGCGCCAGACACGCTGGCGCGGCGCCTAAACTCTGCCAACGTCCGCCACGCGGCCGATGCCATCGAGTCGCTCAAAACAGCTCTGGGCCCTGACTCCGTTAGGTGCATCGAGGAGGCTCAAGCACGGGGGGAGATCCCGTCCGAACTGACCCCCGTCCGGACGGAATTCCTCATCGGCGCCAAACCCCGGAACCTCCCTCGGGGGCCGGCGCCTCACAACTTGAGCCGCCTCGGGGAAATCCCCTCCGTGCCTTTCAGTTCCGCGCGGAGGGGTTTCCTGTACGGGCTGCTCCTGCACACCCTCAACTTTGCCATCCTCGCCGGCCGTCCGGACACGCCATGGCGTACCATCTTGCCGTCCGGAGGAGGCGGGGGTCCCCGATGGAGGGCACTCTACGCAGGGGTCCTCCCACTATTCATCGGGGACTTGGCCTGGAGGGTGGTGCACGGAGCAGTGCCGTGCAACAAATTTTTAAGCCGGTTCACGGACTCCCAGGCCGCCTGCAATTTCTGCGGTCTGGAGGAGTCCGTGTTCCATGTTTTTATGGAGTGCACAAGGTTGCAGCCCCTGTTCCATTATTTGAAGGGGCTGCTCCTGAAATTCTGGCTGCACTTCAGTCCCACTCTCCTGATCTTTGGGCACCCTGTGCGGAGGGGAGCAGGTAGGTCCGAAGGCCTCCTCGTAGGACTGCTCCTGGGCACGGCCAAGGGTGCCATCAGCCGGTCCAGGCAGCGGGCGGTCGAGGGGGTCGTTCAACCTGACTGCCTGCCTCTCTTCCGCTCTTACATCCGGTCCAGGGTGTCCTTGGAGATGGAGCACGCGGTGTCCACCGGTACGCTCGCGGCCTTCCGCGAGAGGTGGGCACCGGAGGGACTGGAGTGCATCATCACGCCCGGCAACCAAATTTTAATTTGATTTTACGTTTTTAAGTTTAATTTGTTTTAATTGCCGGTGCTTTTAGTGTCCCCCTTCCCTTTTATAGGGGGCACTGGGGAAAATTGTGATTTTAGTGCCCAAAAAAAAAAACCAAAAAAAGAAAAACACAAAAAAAAAACACAAAAAAGGGGGGGGAAAAAAAAGGGCCTTGTAAATGTCTGGAGTGTCACCCAGGTCGGGTGGCACCGTTTAATGTTTTATGTTTTCACAGGTAAACTCAAAAGAGTTTCATGCACAAGGATGGGTCGTTCAACCTGACTGCCTGCCTCTCTTCCGCTCTTACATCCGATCCAGGGTGTCCTTGGAGATGGAGCACGCGGTGTCCACCGGTACGCTCGCGGCCTTCCGCGAGAGGTGGGCACCGGAGGGACTGGAGTGCATCATCACGCCCGGCAACCAAATTTTAATTTGATTTTACGTTTTAAAGTTTAATTTGTTTTAATTGCCGGTGCTTTTAGTGTCCCCCTCTCCTTTTATAGGGGGCACTGGAAAAAGGAAAAATTTGATTTTAGTGCCCCAAAAAAAAAAAACACAAAAAAATAAATAAAAAAGGGGCCTTGTAAATGTCTTGTGTGTGTCATCCAGGTCGGGTGGCACGGATACATGTTTTATGTTTTTGCAGGTGAACTCCAAAAAGAGTTTCATGCACAAGGACCAATTGTGAAGCAGTGGAGGCGTGTCCTGCTCAGTTGGAGCTGTGAGCAGTGAGTGGAGCTGCTAGCAACTTGAGCTCCTGCCTGGAGAGCCCTGAGACCAGCCCAGGAAGAGAAGGAAGGAAGGGGCTTCACTACCACTTTTACCCAGAGGGAGAGGAGGAGAACAGAAAACGTTTTCATCAACTTTTACCATTCTGCAAGGAGTTGGAGAGAGGGGGAAAAGACAAACAACATCCAGTGTGGAAGGAGGGAGACTCTACATCTTCTACAGGTGGGTGTGGGTGCATTTCCCCAAACAGACTTTGTTGTATCGGTGGGGGGAGGAAAGAAGACCACTGAGGGCCGGAACATCGCGGGGGGTGTGTGTGTGTGTGTGGTAGTGTGTGTGCTTACAACTAGGCCCCCCCCTCCCACAATTGGAACCCCCCCCACCCCCCCACATTTGCCTAGCCTGGGATAGCTGGAGCTACCAGGCTGAAGATTTTTTCTCATTAACCCAATTAACATCGTTAGGAGTGTGTGCCTGGTGGCTCTAGCTACCCCAGGTGAAGACATCTTCTCCCCCCACCTGAAGACCAACCCAAAGACTGTGCTTGTGTGTTTTTGCCATCTGGGGAGTGCACCCACCCACAGCTGCGAGGGGAGACCTGCCCTCGCAGTTCCCCCCCCCCCCCTTCCCACCCCCCTCTCTCTTTTTCTGTTACTCTGTTTCTCCCCTCTCTCTCTGAGGCCTCTTTCTTCCAAATTAATAAAAAATAAACAATTAAGACAACTGAGCAGAGGGAGCAAGGCCCCTCCCCAATTAACAACTAGGGGAGAGGTGCCTCGTTAAGGGCTCCTCTGCTCAGTTTATATACGAGGCCTAATTAAGACCATTAAGGCCTGTGACTTTGGGGTGGGTGTAGCCCTTAAAGGGACCCCGTGATGGCGACCCCATCCACGCCGGTGGCAGGGCCAGCAAGGACGTATGCGCAGGCGGTGTCCACATCCACGGCACCTCCTGCGCCACCCGCTGCCCTGCCACCTTTTACACTTATAACCAGGAAACACGGGGTCAAGAGCTACACTCACCCCACAATGAGCATCGAGGAGTGCGTGCGGGCGATGGCTGGGGTAGTCAGCCCCTCGGCCATTGTCGCAGCCTCCAAGATGTCTGGGAAGGCCGTGTTCTTCCTGGGGTCGGAGCGGGCGGTGTCCCTGGCCCTTGAAAAGGGGCTCACGGTGGGCGGGACGTTCCTGCCGGTGGACCCTCTCGAGGCCACCGCGCAGAGGGTCATCATTTCAAACGTCCCGCCCTTTGTTTCCGCTGAGCTCCTCCTCCCTCACCTACAACAACTGAGGGAGGTAAGGTCAGGGATCAACCCCATACCGCTCGGCCTCAGGGAGAACAGCCTGCGCCACGTGTTCTCCTTCCGCCGCCAGCTCTTTGTCCGGCTGGCGCGGGAGGAGACGACGGAGGGAGATTTTAATGTGGTGCACGAGGGGACTGCCTACCGCGTCTTCTGGACGTCGGACGGCGTGCGGTGCCATGCCTGCAAGGAGGTGGGACACGTTCGCAAGAACTGCCCCGCCTCCAAGGCCGCCAAACCACCGAAGGCGGCCAAGGCTGGCGCTGCCGCCACCCCTCCCCCTAGCTGCGTCCGCGTGCCGGGAGCCATGGGTGCGCGGGCATCGTCGGAGGCCTTTGTTTTCAGGGCCCCCGGCGGGGGGGAGGGAGAGCGTCCGACCGGAAGGAAGGCGCGGAAGAAGACAAAACATCCAGAGGTGGGTCCCCTCGGTGCGCCAGACAATTTGACCACCGCGCTCAGCCCAACCCAGTCACCGGCGAGCGCGGGGTGCCCCGAGCCCGTGCCCGGGCCCTTGAATAACACCACAGAGGGGCCCAGGCGCGGGCAAGAAAAGGAAAAGGGGGGGGCGGAGCGGGAGGCCTCGGCAGACATGGGGGTCTCCCTGCCTCCGCGCGCCCCCAGGAACAAAAGGAGGCGCGGCTCCGATGAGGCGGAGGGGGAACAACATCCCTCCGCGGAGGAGTCGGTGCCCGCCGCGTGTCCCGCGTCCCCCACCAGCGCTCCCAAATTGCGCTGCAGGCGCGAAGAGTCTGTCCCCGGGGAGGGTGAGGCAGTCGAGGCTGCCCAGCCGCTGCCTCCTGGGGATGGCATGGAAGATCTGCCTGTCGTGGGGGGCGTGGGGACCGCGGAGGAATGCGTAGCCGCCGGGCCGGGCGTCCCGGGGACTGAGGCGGGCGAGGCCGAAAAGGCCGAACCTGAGCCCGCCCAGCCAATACCCAACTTCCCCCGGGAGTCGCTCGACCCGGCAGAAACACAATTTAGTGATTTTAATGACACTGTAGATGCTGGGCCGGGGGGTGGCAGCGGGGAGGGGGAGGAACACCCACCCTCGCCCCTTACTTTGGAGCTGGTGCACTTGGAGGGCCTGGGGATTTCCGATGGCCGGGTCTCTCCTTGTTCTCCGGTTCCTGGGGCGGAGGGGGAACCCCTTCCGCTGTCATTTCCCGACCCAGCACCATTTTTAAAAGAGCCCAGTGGGGACTCCTCTGCCGACGATCCTGGGGGTGGGATCGGGGCAGAGCCAGGGCCGGTTGGAGCGGCCGGTTCATTTGCCGTACCTTGTGCGGTCGATGGGCCGGCTGCTGGCGGCCACCTCCCGGAGTAGGACGGGGACTCGGTGGGGGACGCGGGAGAAGAACTAGAGACCACCGCCAGGGAGGCGGTGGATCTGCTCGCGGCCGCCGCTGAGACCATCCTCATTCCTGCAAAGGAACTCCGGGACTTTTTGGCCCAGAGCCAGGGTCGCCGCGACCAAGCCCGACTGGCCCTGGAAAAATGGTCCGAGCCAGAGCTGATCAAGGGGTCCGTCCGCGCCGCCGTTAAAACCTTGGCCGCGGGCGGGCCCTTGACAAAGGAGCAGCACCTTGAGCTGCGCGAGCTCGAGGGACTCCTCGCTGGGCTGCGGAGGGAACGGAGTTCAACAAAAGACTCCGCTCCCTCCCCCACAATAGGTTAAGGTAGAGGTTGCACTATGCTTTTGCCATGAAGATAACCATAGCCAGCCTCAACATCAACGGCGGCAGAGGGGCACGCCGTAGATTTGACAATTTTTCGCTCCTGCGGGAGGGGAAATATGCGGTGTGCTTCCTGCAAGAAACCCACACCGTTCCGGGAGACGAAGTCACGTGGCTCCTGGAATGGCAAGGAGAGGTCCGCATGAGCCACCTCACCGCCATTTCTAGTGGGGTGGCCATCTTGCTGGGCCCGCATTTTCAGCCGGAGATCTTGGGGGTCGAGGAGCCCGTGCCAGGCCGCTTGCTGCACGTAACGGTTCGCCTGGGGGACGTGCCGCTCCATCTCGTGAACGGTAACGCCCCTCAGCCCGGCCCGCAGCAAACGCGCTTCTTTGAAGAGGTGTCCGCTCTTCTTGGCTCCGTCGACGTCGGCGACTGCATTGTCCTCGGGGGGGATTTTAACTGCACCCTCGAGGCGCGGGACCGCTCCAGTGCCCCGCAGTGCATGACGGCGATGGAGAAGTTGAGGGACCTGGTCGGGTCCTTCGACTTGGTGGACGTCTGGCGAAATCTCCACCCCGACTCCAGCGCCTTTACTTGGGTGAGGCCTGGAGTTGGATGGTCTAGAGTCGACCGCCTTTACGTGTCTCGGGCGTACGTTTCCTGCGTCCCGGCGGCCTCCATGCGGCCGGTGCCGTGTTCGGACCACCACCTGGTGTGGGCGGAGCTCGCTTCGCTCCGCGCGGGGACGGGGTCCGCGTACTGGCACTTTAACAACCGGCTGCTGGAGGACGTGCGGTTCCAGGACTCGTTCCGTCGATTCTGGTCCGACTGGAGAAGGAAGCAGGGGGGCTTCCCCTCCTTGAGGCTATGGTGGGACGTGGGCAAGGCTCACGTCCGCGTCTTCTGTCAAGAGTACGCGAGGGGGTCGACCAAGAGGCGGGCGGCCAGAGTCGGGCGCCTAGAAAATGAGGTGCTCGACCTGGAAGCCCGTCTCGGTCAAGTCGTCCAGGACCCGGCCCTGCGGACGGTGTACGAAGCGAAGAAGGCCGCGCTGAAGGACCTGCAGCTCGTCGGGTCCTGAGGCGCGTTCGTGAGGTCGCGGATCCGGTTCCTGCGAGATCTGGACCGCGGCTCCCCCTTCTTCTACTCGCTGGAAAAAAGGCAGAGTGTCCGTAAGCAGCTCTTGACGCTGCTGGCCGACGACGGCTCTCTCGTCTCGGATCCGGAGGGCGTCAACAACAGGGTCCGTGAATAGTACGGGGCTCTGTTCTCTCCGGATCCATCCAGCGAGGAAGCGCGTAGAGTTTTGTGGGAGGACCTGCCGAAGGTCAGCCCGGAGGGCGCCGAAAATCTGGAAGCTCCGCTAAGCCTGGCGGAGCTGACCGGTGCCCTCGCCCGGCTCTCGAGGGGAAAATCCCCGGGGCTGGACGGGCTGACCGTGGAGTTCCACAGGGCGTTCTGGGACGTCCTGGGGAGCGACTACGCGCGGGTCCTGGGGGAAAGTCTGGCGACCGGGGAGATGCCCCTCTCTTGGCGCAGAGCAGTCATCGTCCTGCTGCCTAAGAAGGGCGATCTCCGCCTCCTTAAGAACTGGCGCCCGGTCTCCCTCCTCAGCACGGACTACAAAATCTTCGCCAGGGCGATGTCTGCTCGCCTTGGTGCCGTGCTGGACCACATGATCCACCCCGACCAGTCATACACGGTCCCGGGCCGGACAATCCACGATAACATCCATCTGGTCCGGGACCTCATCCATTGTTCCCAGGAGGCTGGTCTGTCGGTCGCCTTCCTATCCCTCGACCAAGAGAAGGCATTCGACAGGGTGGATCACGACTATCTGCTCGGAACTCTGCGCGCTTTCGGGTTCGGGACGCATTTCGTCGCCCGGATCCGACTTCTGTACGCCGCCGCGGAGTGTCTGATTAAGGTTAACGGGTCCTTGATGGCGCCCCTTCGCTTTAGGAGAGGGGTGCGCCAGGGATGCCCCATGTCCGGCCAGTTATATGCCGTTTGCGTGGAGCCTTTCCTGCGCCTCTTGCGGACGAGGTTGACGGGACTGGCTCTGCAAGGGCCGGGCGTGGAGGTCGTCCTCTCGGCTTACGCCGATGACGTGCTCCTCGCGGTAGAGGATCCCGCTGACCTGCGGAGGATGCGTGAGTGCCAGGAGATTTACTCGGCCGCGTCCTCCGCCAGGATCAACTGGGAGAAATGTTCCGGACTCCTGGTGGGTCAGTGGCGGGTGGACTCCCTGCCGGAGGAGCTCAGGCCTTTTGCCTGGAGCACGACCCATCTCCTCTATCTGGGAGTCTACCTTAGCCCCGACGAGGGAGCCTGGCCGGCGAACTGGCAGGAGCTGGAGGCCAAGGTCGCCGCTCGCCTAGGGCGCTGGTCAGGACTGCTCCGAGTGCTGTCCTACAGGGGTCGAGCGCTAGTCATAAACCAGCTGGTGGCCGCAATGTTGTGGTACCGGCTGGTCACTTTGACCCCTCCCCCTGCGTTTGTCGCCAAGATACAGAAGAAGCTGGTGGACTTCTTCTGGAACAACAGGAAGCACTGGGTCTCTGCCGCGGTCCTGAGTCTCCCGCTTGAGGAGGGCGGTCAGTCGTTGGTGTGCGTCAGCGCCCAGCTCGCGACTTTCCGTCTTCAGACCCTGCAGAGATACCTTTACGTCGAGCCCCCTCCTAGGTGGTGTGCTCTGGCGAGGTATTTCTTCCGCCAGCAGCTCGACCTCAATTATGACACGCAGCTCCTGTTTGTGAACTTGGGGGGTGCCAGGACCGCCCTCCGGGAGCTGCCTGTCTTTTACAGGGAACTCATCAGGGTCTGGAACAAAGTCTCCACCAAGCGCAGCTCTCCGCCGGCTGGAGTGGCGGCCGTCCTGCAGGAACCGCTGCTCGGGAATCCGTACCTCCACGGCCGAGGTTTTATGTGGCGGTCGGAAGAGAGGGCTGTGGCTGGTGAGGTGACCAGGGTCAGGGACCTGCTCGATGGCGGAGGAGCGGGCTGGATGGCACCAGACACGCTGGCGCGGCGCCTAAATTCTGCCAACGTCCGCTGCGCGGCCGATGCCATCGAGTCGCTAAAAACAGCTCTGGGCCCTGACTCCGTTAGGTGTATCGAGGAGGCTCAAGCACGTGGGGAGATCCCGTCCGAACTGACCCCCGTCCGGACGGAATTCCTCATCGGCGCCAAACCCCGGAACCTCCCTCGGGGGCCGGCGCCTCACAACTTGAGCCGCCTCGGGGAAATCCCCTCCGTGCCTTTCAGTTCCGCGCGGAGGGGTTTCCTGTACGGGCTGCTCCTGCACACCCTCAACTTTGCCATCCTCGCCGGCCGTCCGGACACGCCATGGCGTACCATCTTGCCGTCCGGAGGAGGCGGGGGTCCCCGATGGAGGGCACTCTACGCAGGGGTCCTCCCACTATTCATCGGGGACTTGGCCTGGAGGGTGGTGCACGGAGCAGTGCCGTGCAATAAATTTTTAAGCCGGTTCACGGACTCCCAGGCCGCCTGCAATTTCTGCGGTCTGGAGGAGTCCGTGTTCCATGTTTTTATTGAGTGCACAAGGTTGCAGCCC
>NW_027252826.1:0-20689 GCF_044704955.1 Pristiophorus japonicus
TCTCATGGAGTAATGGCCGGCTGGCCAACTAATAACCCTGACAAAAGGAAATATCTGGATACCATGTCGGGACAAGGATGTAGTAATTAACTCTTTATCTGCATTCACTGACTGCGAGACAGAGCCAATACACAGGGGGGAGGCCATAACTTGGGTTTTGCTGTATAAATATCCCGTGAAATTGTACCATTGCGGAGGTGTTCACTTAGCCCTTGACTGGAGTGTGACCTTTCCCTTGCTAGCAAGAAAAAATAAAAGAAACTTCTGCCGGAGCTGAAAGTGTTTGAGTCGAAGGTGTCGGAGTCGTTTATCGGGAGTCGAGATTTCAACACCCCCCCCCCCCCCCCCTACCCGACAAGACCCAGTCGACAGCAGCGATGTCACATTCTCTGGTAATAAGACCACACTGCCACAGTGACCGACCCCACCACTGCCGGTGAAGTTGTCCCCTTCACCCACTTAGGTCAAAAAGAGTTTCCAGGCAACCAGTACGGAAAGACGCCTGGGTCAGACCCACTTGTGCATCCCCGGTGCACAAGTCGCTGACCCCACTCGCCCCTCACCTCACCATCTCCCCCCCCCCCCCCCCCTCCCCCGCAACGATTCCACCTCCAGTAACCAGAGAGAGGGAGCAGCAGCAGAACAGAGCAGGAAGACCCCAGCCCTAGCCCACTCCCCAGCACACACAAGCAGGCCGGCTCCCCACCAGCCCCCCCCCTCTCCATCACCATCTCCTTCCATTCCCTTCCCCCCCCCCCTCCCCCCATGTGTTTATCCAGCTTCCCCTTAAATGCATCGATACTATTCGCCTCGAGCCCTCCCCCCTGGGGCAGCGAGTTCCACATTCTCACCCCGCTCTGGGTAAAGAAGTTCCTCCTGAATTTCCCCATTGGGTTGATCAGTGACCGTCTGATATTGGTGGCCCCCTAAGTTCTGGTCTCCCCCACAAGTGTGATAGAGAATTCAAACAGGCTCATTTAGACAGACTGTGAAAATTCACAGACCCCCCCCCCCCCCAAGTCAAGGCTGCTATATGCAGTTCGGCAAGTTGCATTAACTCATCAGTCAACTTGACATTTTCGGACCTTGGGTAGCGAGCCAATAAAACGTTAAAAGACTTTCAATTGAGCCAATAAGGTCAAAGAAGGCGAGTTCTTTTCTGTAAATTGATCCAGGCATAAATACAGCCATTTTGACCATGTGTCTCAGTAAGAACAAAGACCTGGCTTGAAGCCAAGCAGTTTGTTGCTCTCTGCCAAGATTAAAAAGTTAAAACCACCATTGGAGTTCGTATTTCATTGGAAATTAAGAGATCTAACAATTTGGAACATCTCTACATCTACCCGACCATAATTTTAACGCCCTCTATCCGGTTGCCCCTCAGCCTTCTCTTTACCGGAGAAAGGAGACTCTGTTTGCTCAGCCTTTTGCCGACAGGTTTGACCCCCCGAGTCCTTCCTGCACGAGACGACTGAAGGGGAGGGGACGAGAGGGAGGCAGAGCGTGTCTTCCTCAGACTGGCGGCTTTGTCCGCGACCATCGCATGCGCGCCCCCCCCCCCACCGCCGTGGCCATGCAACGGGCTACAGAGCCCCCACCCCCACAGGCTCCGATGGTGTTGGGGGTGGGGAAAGAGAGACTGGAAAGGGAGCGCTCGCCCTGGCACTTACTGGCGTCGACATTGTCGAGGGCGTTGGCCACGCCGTCCAGAGCTTCAAAGAAATCGTCGTCGTAAACCTTCTCGGTGTCGGGGCCCACTCGGTTCTGGTGGGCGGTGACCCGCATGTTGGGGTTCATCTGCTTCACTGCAGCTGCCGCCGTCTCTGACTTCATTTTCTGCGCCAGAGGGAGGGAGGGAGGAGGCATTAAGATCAGAAATAAGGGAGCAGGAAGTCGGCCATTCGGCCCCTCGAGCCTGCGCCGCCATTTAATACGACCGCGGCTGATCCCATCATGGACTCGGCTCCACTTCCCCGCCCGCCCCCTTATCGGTTAAGAAACTGTCTATCTCTGTCTTAAATTTATTCAATGTCCCGGCTTCCACAGCTCCCCGAGGCAGCGAATTCCACAGATTTACGAGAAGAAATTCCTCCTCATCTCAGTTTTAAATGGGCCCCTTATTCTAAGACCATGCCCCCCTAGCTCTAGTCTCCCCTCATCAGGGGAAACATCCTCTCTGCATCCACCTTGTCGAGCCCCCCCCATAATCTGATACGTCTCGATAAGATCGCCTGAATTCCATGAGTTGAGGCCCAACCTACTCAACTTAGCGGGAGGCAAGCGGTAGGATTGGCTCGAAATGCTCGTACAGGGTCACCGTGACCTGCTCCCACCCGCGATTCACCCCCCGCCCCTCCACCCACTGTCCGCCGCCCACCAATCCCCCCCCCCCCCCGCGCCTCCTACTCACGGTCACGTCCCACGGCCTGAAGAGGAACTGCCGGTTGAGATTGGACTTCTCGATGGTGTCCATGTCGGTGACGGTGAGCTCCCCACCATCGCCGCATGCCAGCCCGATCATGGCAAAGTTCTTCAGCAGCTCACAGCCGATGGCTCCGGCACCGACCTGCAGGGTTGAGGGGGGAGAGAAAGAGAGAGAGAGATCAGTCACAGGTAACTTGGCCGAGAGGCAGCAACACTCACACACAGTCCCCAGTTGGGCTAAGCCTGCACGGACCTACCAGGAAATACTTGAGCTTGGAGAGTCTCTCCTGCATGGCGGCTCCAAACACCGCGATCTGCCCGTCGTAACGGCAGTTCCTCTACAAAAAAAAAAGGGGGGGGGGGGGGGAAACAAAAAAAATGAACACTGTTACCAGCGACTTTCTGACAACACACCAAGGGGGAGGAGGGAGGCCGTTCAACCACCGACTGTTTAAACCACCGCCTGCCCCGCGCATGGTCACATTCCGTGTCTCGCTGGGGCTCTCTCTCTCTTCCGCCCGCCCCCCCCTCCGGGTCAGAAGGCCGAGGGCTCGAACCACCATTCCAGAGACACGAGCCCCATAACCCAGGCACGACACTCCCCCAGGGCAGCGCCGCACTGTGGGAGGGGCGGTAGTGAGGGAGCCCCGCACTGTGGGAGGGGCGGTACTGAGGGAGCCCCGCACTGTCGGAGGGGCGGTACTGAGGGAGCGCCGCACTGTCGGAGGGGCGGTACCGAGGGAGCGCCGCACTGTCGGAGGGGCGGTACCGAGGGAGCCCCGCACTGTCGGAGGGGCGGTACTGAGGGAGCGCCGCACTGTCGGAGGGGCGGTACTGAGGGAGCCCCGCACTGTCGGAGGGGCGGTACTGAGGGAGCGCCGCACTGTCGGAGGGGCGGTACCGAGGGAGCGCCGCACTGTCGGAGGGGCGGTACCGAGGGAGCGCCGCACTGTCGGAGGGGCGGTACCGAGGGAGCGCCGCACTGTCGGAGGGGCGGTACCGAGGGAGCGCCGCACTGTCGGAGGGGCCCTCTTTCGGATGAGACATTAAACCGAGGCCCTGTCTGCCCCCTCGGGTGGAAGTAAAAGATCCCGGGGCCACTATTGGAAGAAGAGCAGGGGGAGTTCTCCCCGGTGTCCTGGGGCCAATATTTATCCCTGGACCAACATCACTAAAACAGACGATCCGGGTCATTATCACATCGCGGTGTGTGGGAGCTTGCTGTGCGCAAATTGCCGTTTCCCACAATACAACAGTGAGCGCACTCCAAAAGTACTTCATTGGCTGTAAAGCGCGTTGAGATGTCCGGTGGTTGCGAAAGGCGCTATATAAATGCAAGTCTTTCTTCGTCTTAGTTTGAAGTCCTGTTGCCGATCACGTACCTCAGATTCTCTCCCACAGGCGCCTGCTCCCTGGGGGTGACTCATCCCCAAAGCCCAGACCGGACACAGCACCGAGCGGACTGGAAGATCGCACCGGGCTGTCCCGCCAGGGTAACGAGGTCCCGCAAGCGGGCGGGCTCAACCACGGGCCGCGCGCGCGCACACACTTCCGCCGCTCCGTGTCCAAAAGTAACGAGGCTCCCCGGAAACGGCAACACCCAGGAAGCACGGGAATAAACCTTTGTGTTACTGTTCCTGCAACATCAATGATCAGGCCACGGGACAGCGCCAGAATCACTTTCGAATGCAGGGTGCCCACCGCGAGCTTCGGCCCGGCCGGTGGCAGAATATACCAGCCTCCGCCCGCCCGCTGATCACATTCTAGCCGGCGTCCCCCAACACCCCCCCCCCCCTCCCACACAGGTAGTTCAGTACCCGAGTGGGGGGGGGGGGGGGGGGGGTTGTCCATCATCATGGGCAGTCCCTCGGAATCGAGGAAGACTTGCTTCCGCTCTTAACGCGAGTCCTTAGGTGGCTGAACAGCCCAATACGGGAGCCACAGTCCCTGTCACAGGGTGGGACAGACAGTGGTTGAGGGAAGGGGAGGGTGGGACTGGTTTGCCGCACGCTCCTTCCGCTGCCTGCGCTTGGTTTCTGCACGCTCTCGGCGACGAGACTCGAGGTGCTCCGCGCCCTCCCGGATGCACTTCCTCCACTCGGGGCGATCTTTACATAACGTAAGAAATGGCAGGAGTCAGCCATACGGCCCCTCGAGCCTGCTCCGCCATTCAATAAGATCATTGGCTGATCATCGACCTCAACTCCACTTTCCCGCCCGATCCCTCGATTCCCCTCGAGTCCAAAACTCTATCGATCTCGGCCTTGAATATACTCAATGACTGAGCCTCCGCAGCCCTCTGGGGCAGAGAATTCCAAAGACTCACCACCCTCCGAGTGAAGAAATTCCTCCTCATCTCAGTCCTAAATGGCCGAGCCCTTATCCTGAGACTGTGTGACCCCCCCCTGGTTCTAGACTCCCCAGCCCCGGGGGGGAAACACCCTCCCTGCATCTACCCTGTCAATCCCCCTCAGAATCGGAGATGTTTCAACGAGATCACCACTCGTTGTTCTAAACTCCAGAGAGTATCGGCCCAGTCTGCTCAATCTCTCAGCACAAGACAGCCCTCTCAGCCCAGGAGTAATAGAACCACTTCCCATTGAAGGCAACCTGACATTCTAACCCCACACCCACCCCCTTCACCCCACAGCTGACCCCGCGCGATCCGGGCCTATACTTACGAAGCCGCAGGTTTCGGCGGTGAGCGAGGCCTCGTTCTCCTCGGGCAGGGTCTCCAGCGAATCAAAGTACAGCCACTGCATGATGGGCGTGAATTTGCCGGTGCAAGACTGAAATGGGAAGGGGGGGGAGGAGAGGCGATAAGAGAGGCAGGCGTTAGCACCGACAGGTGTAAGAAATTGCGAATTGAAAGAGATAACTCGAGACCAAAAGGTCTCTTCAGACTGGCGTTACGGGAGCGGTAGTTCCAATTATAGTCAAACACAGCACACAATCAGGATAGACGTACGACCATGACAAGTAGCTGGTACTAGTCCCAATCGGACTCATGAATCAGATTCATTCCACGGTACAATAACTAAAGCGACTTGAACAGCGTGAACATCAATGACTGGCGACAAGCAGCTCCAAACATCTCAAGGCCAAGAATGGCCTGTCTGACTCCAACTGTGCGAGGGTAAATGTGAAGGAAGGGTTTCACCCAAAAGTTCAGACAAAGAACTCGACACGCCATCGGTCAAATGGTCCTGTCCATATCCTACAACAGGCGCAGCCCTAAAACAGGGAATAAAAGACCGAGAAAGCGTTTCAGGGTGGACAGTGACGATATGAACTGTTCGTACCACCAGCCATCTGTCCGATCGGGACTAGTACCAACTACTTGTCATGGTCGTACGTCTATCCTGATTGTGTGTTGTGTTGGGACTATATTGGAACTACCGCTCCCTTAATAAAATGCCTTATAACTCCCAATACCCTGTGACCCGTGGTGCTAATCTTACACGGGTCACACGAACGCGAGGAAGGCAGGCGCCCGCCAGCATCGCGAAAGGCCGGAGAACAAATCCCCCCCCCCCCCCCCCCCACCGCGACTCGCCACCTTGGTTGCAGACGCCCCACTATAACCGGTGCTCTCCACATCGCCCCTTCCTGCCGTTGCTGAGCGTCACTGGGCACACAACAGCAAGGGCCCCGTTGGTACCTCAACCAAAGGACCATTCTTCACTTGCAGGGGGAGACACAACTGGACCCGATCCTGTGCTCTGTGACCCGCGTTGTTTAGAGACAGACAGATGCCAGTGGGGACGTAAGAAATAGGAGTCGGCCATTCGGCCCCTCGAGCCCTGCTCCGCCATTTAATACGACCGTGGCTGATCCGATCATGGACTCAGCTCCACTTCCCTGCCCGCCCCCTTATCGGTTAAGAAACTGTCTATCTCTGTCTTAAATATATTCAATGTCCCGGCTTCCACAGCTCTCTGAGGCAGCGAATTCCACAGATTTACAACCCTCTGAGAGAAGAAATTCCTCCTCATCTCAGTTTTAAATGGGCGGCCCCTTATTCTAAGACCATGCCCCCTAGTTTTAGTCTCCCCCATCACTGGAAACATCCTCTCTGCATCCACCTTGTCGAGCCCCCTCAAAATCTGATACGTTTCGATAAGATCACCTCTCATTCTTCTGAGTTCCAATGAGTAGAGGCCCAACCTACTCAACCTTTCCTCATAAGTCACCCCCCTCATCCCTGGAATCAACCGAGTGAACCTTCGCTGAACTGCCTCCAAAGCAAAGTCTATCCTTTCGTAAATACGGAGACCAGAACTGCACGCAGTACTCCAGGTGTGGCCTCACCAATACCCTGTATAACTGGAGCAAGACTTCCCTGCTTTTATACTCCATCCCCTTTTGTAATAAAGGCCAAGATACCATTGGCCTTCCTGATCACTTGCTGTACCTGCATACTAACCTTTTGTGTTTCATGCACAAGGACCCCCAGGTCCCGCTGTACTGTGGCACTTTGCAATCTTTCCCCATTTAAATAATAACTTGCTCTTTGATTTTTTCTCTTTCAAAGTGCATGACCTCACACTTTCTAACATTATACTCCATCTGCAAAAGTTTTGCCCACTCACTTAGTCTGTCTATGTCCTTTTGCAGATTTTTTGCGTCCTCCTCACACATTGCTTTTCCTCCCATCTTTGTATCAGCAAACTTGGCTACGTTACACTCAATCCCTTCTTCCAAGTCGTTAATATAGATTGTAAATAGTTGGGGTCCCAGCACTGATCCCTGCGGCACCCCACTAGTTACTGATTGCCAACCCGAGAATGACCCATTTATCCCGACTCTCTGTTTTCTGTTAGTTAGCCAATCCTCTAACCATACTAATATATTATCCCCAACTCCGTGAACTTTTATCTTGTGCAGTAACCTTTTATGTGGCACCTTGTCAAATGCCTTCTGGAAGTCCAAATACACCACATCCACTGGTTCCCCTTTATCCACCCTGTTCGTTACATCCTCAAAGAACTCCAGCAAATTTGTCAAACATGACTTCCCCTTCATAAATCCATGCTGACTCTGCCTGATCGAATTTTGCTTTTCCAAATGTCCTGCTACTGCTTCTTTAATAATGGACTCCAAAATTTTCCCAACCACAGATGTTAGGCTAACTGGTCTATAGTTTCCTGCTTTCTGTCTGCCTCCTTTTTTAAACAGGGGCGTTACATTTGCAGTTTTCCAATCTGCTGGGACCGCCCCAGAATCCAGGGAATTTTGATAAATTACAACCAATGCATCCACTATCCCTGCCGCTACTTCTCTTAAGACCCTAGGATGCAAGGCCATCAGGTCCACTCACAATGTGATCAGGAACCCTGGCCGTTCTTTTTAAACGAGAGGTTGACTGCAACAGTCACATCGCCAACCGCCTTGCACACGTGCACAGATCAGGGACGAAACTGTATGTCTGTCTCCCTCTGTGCTTGCGGGACAATTCTAAAACTGAGGCGCACTGACCCGTAACACCTCCGAAACCCCGGCGGCCCTCTGGAAAGAGGGCAGAGACACGAGAAGAGAGTGTGTTTTATTCCGGGGAAGGAGGGGGATAAAAGCCCTATTCCTTGCTGCGATCACAAGCCACGTGGGTACGAGCTGTCAAAAGCCCCCCCAGTGACCACAGCGGGCAGGATCGAGCGCACAGCGCGAGATAGACAGCGGCAGAAATAGCACGGGCAGCGGCTGACTTTACGCCGCGTCGAAACAGGACGCCGGCTGCCGTAATGTGACGGGAAAAATGTCCGAAAGCAACGAGGTCCGCCGGGAACCGCACGCGTCCCGGCGAGCACGGGAACCTCTTTTGGAGTTGCTGTTCCTGCAGCTATCAATGACCAGGCAACGGGAGAGTGCCGCAATCACTTTCGAATGCGGGGGGTGGGAGGGAAATGAGAGATCACGTCACCCGGAGCCCCGTTCAGCAACGGGGGCTTCACAGAAACATAGAAAATAGGAGCAGGAGTAGGCCATTCGGCCCCTCGAGCCTGCACCATTCAATATGATCATGGCTGATCCTCTCTCAACACCATATTCCCGCTTTCTCCCCATACCCCTTGATGCCTTTTGTGTCTAGAAATCTATATCTCCCTCTTAAATATATTCAGTGACTTGGCCTCCACAGCCTTCTGTGGTAGAAAATTCCACAGGTTCACCTCCCTCGGAGTGAAAACATTTCTCCTCATCTCGCTCCTAAATTTCCTACCCCGTATCCTGAGACTGTGTGACCCCTTGTTCTAGACTTCCCAGCCCCGGGGGAAACATCCTCCCAGCAACCAGTCTGTCCAACTCCGTCAGAATTTTATACCTTTCAATGAGATCCCCTCTCATTCTTCTAAACTCCAGTGAATACAGGCCCAGTCGACCCAATCTCTCCTCATACGACAGTCCTGCCATCCCAGGAATCAGTCTGGTGAACCTTCGCTGCACTCCCTCTATGGCAAGTATATCCTTCCTTAGGTAAGGAGACCAAAAGTGCTCACAATACTCCAGGTGCGGTCTCACCAGGGCCCTGTATAACTGGAGTAAGACCTCCTTGCTCCTGTACTCAAACCCTCTTGCAATGGAGGCCAACATACCATTGGCCTTCCTCACTGCTTGCTGCACCTGCGTGTCTGCTTTCAATGACTGGTGTACAAGGAAGCCCAGGTCCCTCTGTACATCGACACTTCCCAAGCCATCACCATTTAGATAATACTTGTTTTGTTCAGGAGCGGCGGTTTTGAGCATAATCGGATAACGGCACGCGATGGATAGATTTGGTGGACGTAGAACCAGTGACCGATGAACGAAACGACGGCTCCTGGAACAGACGGAGAGGCAGACCGGTGCTCTCCGATCAGCCGTCTCCCCCGTTTGGTCGTTCCTTGCGCTGGAGGGGTTGTGCGGCCGGGTCCAACATGAGGTGGTTCCTCCTCCTCCCCCATCCCCCTCCCCACGCCTGTTTCTCTCTCTCTCTCTCAGCTGCCTGTTTTATATCCCTAATTTCGATGGGCCAGCACCTTGTGTCAATCATTTTTACCCAATTGTCCAATTACGGGGGAGTCATAGGCAGTCCCTCGGAATCGAGGAAGACTTGCTTCCACTCTTTAAAAAATGAGTTAGGTGACTGTACAGCCCAATACGGGGAGCCACAGTCCCCGTCACAGGTGGGACAGACAGTGGTTGAGGGAAGGGGAGGGTGGGACTGGTTTGCCGCACGCTCCTTCCGCTGCCTGCGCTTGGTTTCTGCACGCTCTCGGCGACGAGACTCGAGGTGCTCAGCGCCCCTCCCGGATGCTCTTCCTCCACTTGGGGCGGGACTGGTCTTTGGGCCCGGGGACTCCAAAGTGGGAAAACTTCACAGTTGTCCACGTCATACTGCATCTGCCACGTGTTTGCCCACTCACTCAACCGATCGAAAAATCGCCTTGCAGGGTCTTTGCATTCTCCTCTCAAACCCCCCCCCCCACCTAGCTTTGTGGCGTGAGCAAAGGTGGAAATATGACATTTGCTACGCTGTACCTTCATCACTTCCTGCGCTGCCACCCCTCCGATGAAGGCATTGACCGGGGCCAAGTCCCCAGCGGCCACGTAGGCCAGCTTGCGGACCAGGCCCTCGTCCAGTAACTCCAGCCGGCTGCAGGGCGAGGACTTCTCGTTCACGCCCTTGGTCAGGTTCACCAGCTCGTCGGCATCCGCCTGGGGGAAGAGAATAAAAAAAACATAAAGAAATTTACAGGGGCAGGAGGAGGCCATTTCCGGCGCATCGTGTCCTGCGCCGGCCGAAACAGAGCCGCACGGCCCTCGGTCAGCAGCCCTGAAGGTTACATACAAACCGATGGACAATGGCAGAAAGGCAAAGGGCACCCAGCCCAACCAGTCCGCCCCACACAACCGCGACACCCCTTGCACTGAAACATTCTACGCTCCACCCCAACCAGAGCCACGTGATCCCCTGGGAGAGGCATAAACCAGATGACCCAGGCCAATTTAGGGAGAGAAAATCTGGGGAAATTCTCCCCCCCCTTCCTGTACCCCCCCCCCCAAAATCCACCCACCCTGCGCTCGCATCCCCTGTACCCAGTCTGCGCCGATCAGACATTTTGACCGCCTCCCTGCACTCTCCACTCGCTACCAACACCAACCCCTGTACCCGCCAGTCGCTAACACCATGCCCCCTGTACCCGCCAGTCGCTAACACCATGCCCCCTGTACCCGCCAGTCGCTAACACCCGCCCTGTACCCGCCAGTCGCTAACACCCACCCTGTACCCGCCAGTCGCTAACACCATGCCCCCTGTACCCGCCACTCGCTAACACCATGCCCCCTGTACCCGCCAGTCGCTAACACCCACCCCGTACCCACCAGTCGCTAACACCCACCCCTGTACCCGCCAGTCGCTAACACCCACCCCTGTACCCGCCAGTCGCTAACACCCACCCCTGTACCCGCCAGTCGCTAACACCCACCCCTGTACCCGCCAGTCGCTAACACCCACCCCTGTACCCGCCAGTCGCTAACACCCACCCCTGTACCCGCCAGTCGCTAACACCGACCCCTGTACCCGCCAGTCGCTAACACCCACCCCTGTACCCACCACTCGCTAACACCATGCCCCCTGTACCCGCCAGTCGCTAACACCATGCCCCCTGTACCCGCCACTCGCTAACACCCACCCCGTACCCGCCAGTCGCTAACACCCACCCCTGTACCCGGCAGTCGCTAACACCCACCCCTGTACCCGCCAGTCGCTAACACCCACCCCTGTACCCGCCAGTCGCTAACACCGACCCCTGTACCCGCCAGTCGCTAACACCCACCCCTGTACCCGCCAGTCGCTAACACCATGCCCCCTGTACCCACCGCTCGCTAACACCCACCCCTGTACCCGCCAGTCGCTAACACCCACCCCTGTACCCGTCCCTTGCTAACACCCACCCCTGTACCCGCCAGTCGCTAACACTATGCCCCCTGTACCCGCCAGTCGCTAACACCCAGCCCTGTACTCGCCAGTCGCTAACACCATGTCCCTGTACCCGCCAGTCGCTAACACCCACCCCTGTACCCACCAGTCGCTAACACCATGCCCCCTGTACCCGCCAGTCGCTAACACCCACCCTGTACCCGCCAGTCGCTAACACCATGCCCCCTGTACCCACCAGTCGCTAACACCATGCCCCCTGTACCCGCCAGTCGCTAACACCATGCCCCCTGTACCCGCCAGTCGCTAACACCCACCCCTGTACCCGCCAGTCGCTAACACCCACCCCTGTACCCGCCAGTCGCTAACACCCACCCCTGTACCCGTCCCTTGCTAACACCCACCCCTGTACCCGTCCCTTGCTAACACCCACCCCTGTACCCGCCAGTCGCTAACACCATGCCCCCTGTACCCACCACTCGCTAACACCCAACCCTGTGCCCACCAGTCGCTAATACCATGCCCCCTGTACCCGTCCCTTGCTAACACCCACCCCTGTACCCGTCCCTTGCTAACACCACCCCTGTACCCGCCAGTCGCTAACACCATGCCCCCTGTACCCGCCAGTCGCTAACACCATGCCCCCTGTACCCGCCAGTCGCTAACACCCACCCCTGTGCCCGCCAGTCGCTAACACCCACCCCGTACCCGCCAGTCGCTAACACCCACCCCTGTACCCACCACTCGCTAACACCACCCCTGTACCCGCCAGTCGCTAACACCATGCCCCCTGTACCCGCCAGTCGCTAACACCCACCCCTGTGCCCGCCAGTCGCTAACACCCACCCCTGTACCCGCCAGTCGCTAACACCCACCCCGTACCCGCGTCGCTAACACCATGCCCCCTGTACCCGCCAGTCGCTAACACCCACCCCTGTGCCCGCCAGTCGCCAACACCCACCCCTGTACCCGCCAGTCGCTAACACCCACCCCGTACCCGCCAGTCGCTGACACCCACCCCTGTACCCGCCAGTCGCTAACACCATGCCCCCTGTACCCGCCAGGCGCTAACACCCACCCCTGTACCCGCCAGTCGCTAACACCCACCCCTGTACCCGTCCCTTGCTAACACCCAGCCCTGTACCCGCCAGTCACTAACACCCACCCCGTACCCGCCAGTCGCTAACACCATGCCCCCTGTACCCGCCAGTCGCTAACACCTACCCCTGTACCCGCCAGTCGCTAACACCACCCCTGTACCCGCCAGTCGCTAACACCTACCCCTGTACCCGCCAGTCGCTAACACCACCCCTGTACCCGCCAGTCGCTAACACCACCCCTGTACCCGCCAGTCGCTAACACCACCCCTGTACCCACCATGCGCTAACACCACCCCTGTACCCACCATTCGCTAACACCACCCCTGTACCCGCCAGTCGCTAACAGCCACCCCTGTACCCACCATTCGCTAACACCACCCCTGTACCCGCCAGTCGCTAACAGCCACCCCTGTACCCGTCCCTTGCTAACACCCAGCCCTGTACCCGCCAGTCGCTAACACCCACCCCGTACCCGCCAGTCGCTAACACCATGCCCCCTGTACCCGCCAGGCGCTAACAGCCACCCCTGTACCCGCCAGTCGCTAACACCATGCCCCCTGTACCCGTCCCTTGCTAACACCCACCCCTGTACCCGCCAGTCGCTAACACCCACCCCTGTACCCGCCAGTCGCTAACACCCACCCCTGTACCCGCCAGTCGCTAACACCATGCCCCCTGTACCCGCCAGGCGCTAACAGCCACCCCTGTACCCGCCAGTCGCTAACACCCACCCCTGTACCCGTCCCTTGCTAACACCCACCCCTGTACCCACCAGTCGCTAACACCCACCCCTGTACCCGTCCCTTGCTAACACCCACCCCTGTGCCCGCCAGTCGCTAACACCACCCCTGTATCCGCCAGTCGCTAACACCATGCCCCCTGTACCCGCCACTCGCTAACACAACCCCTGTACCCGTCGTGTCGCTCACAGACATTCTCGCTCGCCCCCTCCCTGCGCCCGCCGCCGCGACGTACGCACCTGATGCCTGGGCCGGGGCAGGCGGCAGTTTTTCTTCACGAACTCGTGCAGCGCCTGGAAGGCGACGTGCAGCTGTGCCGGATGCTCAAACTTGGCAAAGTCCGTGGTCAGGATGTCCGGATCGACCAGCGATGCCTTCAAGGATTTCTGGGGAAGGAGGGGGGGGGGGGGGGGGGGAAACGAAGACTTGCGTTAGCGGCACCCCAGGGAACAGAAACCCACGCGGCAACGCCCCCGCGAACCAGCAGTCAGCCGCGAGCGGCGAACCACTTGCATAAAAATTAGGAGTCGGCCATTCGGCCCCTCGAGCCTGCTCCGCCATTCAATGAGATCAGGGCTGATCTTCGACCTCAACTCCGCACTGCCGGAGGAGCGGTACTGAGGGAGCGCCGCACTGTCGGAGGGGCGGTACTGAGGGAGCCCCGCACTGTCGGAGGGGCGGTACTGAGGGAGCCCCGCACTGTGGGAGGGGCGGTACTGAGGGAGCCCCGCACTGTCGGAGGGGCGGTACTGAGGGAGCCCCGCACTGTCGGAGGGGCGGTACTGAGGGAGCGCCGCACTGTCGGAGGGGCGGTACTGAGGGAGCCCCGCACTGTCGGAGGGGCGGTACTGAGGGAGCCCCGCACTGTGGGAGGGGCAGTACTGAGGGAGCCCCGCACTGTCGGAGGGGCGGTACTGAGGGAGCCCCGCACTGTCGGAGGGCGGTACTGAGGGAGCCCCGCACTGTGGGAGGGGCAGTACTGAGGGAGCCCCGCACTGTCGGAGGGGCGGTACTGAGGGAGCCCCGCACTGTCGGAGGGGCGGTACTGAGGGAGCCCCGCACTGTCGGAGGGGCGGTACTGAGGGAGCCCCGCACTGTCGGAGGGGCGGTACTGAGGGAGCACCGCACTGTCGGAGGGGCGGTACTGAGGGAGCCCCGCACTGCCGGAGGGGCGGTACTGAGGGAGCCCCGCACTGTCGGAGGGGCAGTACTGAGGGAGCCCCGCACTGTCGGAGGGGCGGTACTGAGGGAGCACCGCACTGTCGGAGGGGCAGTACTGAGGGAGCCCCGCACTGTCGGAGGGGCAGTACTGAGGGAACCCCGCACTGTCGGAGGGGCAGTACTGAGGGAGCGCCGCACTGTCGGAGGGGCGGTACTGAGGGAGCGCCGCACTGCCGGAGGGGCGGTACTGAGGGACTGCCGCGAGCTGGTGAAAGGCGCCCGCGTAAGTTCAAGCTCACGCTTTCTTTATACTCACAAAGCTCAGCTTCTTGGCCATCTTGACCTGAGACACGATGCCTCCGCGGACGTAATCAGAGAATCCTGAAGTATCACAGATACTAAAAGTGTACGGACCTGCAAAAAGGGGAAGAGGCAACGATTGAGCAGACCTAGGCCGATATTCTCTGCCATTTACAAGAACGAGAGGCGGTTTCATTGAAACATACAAAATTCTCAAGGATTGACAGGGTAGATGCAGGGAGGGTGTTTCTCCCCCGGGGCTGGGGATTCTAGAACCAGGAGTCACACAGTCTCAGGATAAGGGGTCGGCCATTTAGGACGGAGATGAGGAGGAATTTCTTCACTCCGAGGGTGGTGAATCTTTGGAGTTCTCTGCCCCAGAGGGCTGTGGAGGCTCAGTCGTTGAGTGTATTCAAGCCAAGCGCTCTACTCGGAACTCCTTCACGGTAAACGAGCCAAAGGTGGGCAGAGGAAACGTTACAAGGGACCACCCTCAAAGCCTCCCTGATAAAGTGCAACATCCCCACCGATACCTGGGAGTCCCTGGGCCCAAAGACCAGTCCGCCCTAAGTGGAGGGAGTGCATCCGGGAGGGGCGCTGAGCACCTCGAGTCTCGTCGCCGAGAGCGTGCAGAAACCAAGCGCAGGCAGCGGAAGGAGCGTGCGGCATACATAGAAAATAGGTGCAGGAGTAGGCCATTCGGCCCTTCGAGCATGCACCACCATTCAATATGATCATGGCTGATCATGCAACTTCAGTACCCCATTCCTGCTTTCTCTCCATACCCCTTGGTCCCTTTAGCCGTAAGGGCCACATCTAACTCCCTTTTGAATATATCTAACGAACTGGCCCCAACAACTTTCTGTGGTAGAGAATTCCACAGGTTCACAATTATGAGTGAAGAAGTTTCTCCTCATCTCAGTCCTAAATGGCTTACCCCTTATCCTTAGACTGTGACCCCTGGTTCTGGACTGCCCCAACATCGGGAACATTCTTCCTGCATCTAATCCCTTCAGAATTTTATATGTTTCTATGAGATCCCCTCTCATTCTTCTAAATTCCAGTGAATATAAGCCTAGTCGATCCAGTCTTTCATATATGTCAGTCCTGCCATCCCGGGAATCAGTCTGGTGAACCTTCGCTGCACTCCCTCAATAGCAAGAACGTCCTTCCTCAGATTAGGAGACCAAAACTGCACACAATATTCCAGGTGAGACCTCACCAAGGCCCTGTACAACTGCAGTAAGACCTCCCTGCTCCTATACTCAAATCCTCTCGCTATGAAGGCCAACATGCCATTTGCCTTCACCGCCTGCTGTACCTGCATGCCAACTTTCAATGACTGATATACTATGACACCCAGGTCTCATTGTACCTCCCCTTTTCCTAATCTGTCACTATTCAGATAATATTCTGCCTTCGTGTTTTTGCCCCCAAAGTGGATAACCTCACATTTATCCACATTATACTGCATCTGCCAAGTATTTGCCCACTCACCTAACCTGTCCAAGTCACCCTGCAGCCTCTTAGCATCCTCCTCACAGCTCACACCGCCACCCAGCAGGTATAGAGGACAAAAGCAAGGAAGTTATGATGAACCTTTATAAAACACGGGTTCGGCCTCAACTGGAGTATTGTGTCCAATTCTGGCACCATACTTTAGGGAGGATGTGAAGGCCTTAGAGAGGGCACAGAAAGGATTGGCCAGAATGGTCCCGGGGGATGAGGGACTTCAGTGACGGGCAGAGACTGGAGAAGCTGGGGTCGTTCTCCTTGGAGCAGAGAAGGTTGAGGGGAGATTTGATCGAGGGTGTTCAAAATCACGAGGGGTGTGTGGACAGAGTAAGATCGAGGGAGACCGTTCCCATTGGCGGAAGGGTGGAGAACCAGAGGACGCAGATTTAAGGCAATCGGCAGAAAGGCCACATGAGGAACAACTTGTTTTCCGCAGCGAGTGGGGTTCGGTTCGGGAACGCGCTGCCCGAGAGGGCGACGGAGGCAGACTCAATCGCGGCTTTCAATAGGGAGTTGGAGAAGTAGCTGAAGGAATTTTATTTTACAGGGCTACGGGGAAAGGGCAGGGGGGGACTGGCTGAGGGGCGCTTGCAGAGAGCCGGCACGGGCTCGACGGGCCGAATGGCTTACTGCGGTGTTGTAATTGGGGTTACAGCTGTGCCTCAGCGGGTAGCACTCGTGCCTCGGAGTCAGAAGGTTGTGGGTTCAAGTCCCCACGACAGGAACCTGTCGAGGTCCTCCCCCGACCTGCGAGAGAACAGCTCCGCAGGTTGGGCTACAAGAGAACTGCTGTGGTGCACATCTTCGAGGGGGGGCGAGAGATCGGGGGCGAGAGATCGGGGGCGAGAGATCGGGGGCGAGAGATCGGGGGCGAGAGATCGGGGGCGAGAGATCGGGGGCGAGAGATCGGGGGCGAGAGATCGGGGGCGAGAGATCGGGGGCGAGAGATCGGGGGCGAGAGATCGGGGGCGAGAGATCGGGGGCGAGAGATCGGGGGCGAGAGATCGGGGGCGAGAGATCGGGGGCGAGAGATCGGGGGCGAGAGATCGGGGGCGAGAGATCGGGGGCGAGAGATCGGGGGCGAGAGATCGGGGGCGAGAGATCGGGGGCGAGAGATCGGGGGCGAGAGATCGGGGGCGAGAGATCGGGGGCGAGAGATCGGGGGCGAGAGATCGGGGGCGAGAGATCGGGGGCGAGAGATCGGGGGCGAGAGATCGGGGGCGAGAGATCGGGGGCGAGAGATCGGGGGCGAGAGATCGGGGGCGAGAGATCGGGGGCGAGAGATCGGGGCGAGAGATCGGGGGCGAGAGATCGGGGGCGAGAGATCGGGGGCGAGAGATCGGGGGCGAGAGATCGGGGGCGAGAGATCGGGGGCGAGAGATCGGGGGCGAGAGATCGGGGGCGAGAGATCGGGGGCGAGAGATCGGGGGCGAGAGATCGGGGGCGAGAGATCGGGGGCGAGAGATCGGGGGCGAGAGATCGGGGGCGAGAGATCGGGGGCGAGAGATCGGGGGCGAGAGATCGGGGGCGAGAGATCGGGGGCGAGAGATCGGGGGCGAGAGATCGGGGGCGAGAGATCGGGGGCGAGAGATCGGGGGCGAGAGATCGGGGGCGGAGGATCGGGGGCGAGAGATCGGGGGCGGAGGAGCGGGGGCGAGAGATCGGGGGCGGAGGAGCGGGGGCGAGAGATCGGGGGCGGAGGAGCGGGGGCGAGAGATCGGGGGCGGAGGAGCGGGGGCGAGAGATCGGGGGCGGAGGAGCGGGGGCGAGAGATCGGGGGCGGAGGAGCGGGGGCGAGAGATCGGGGGCGGAGGAGCGGGGGCGAGAGATCGGGGGCGGAGGAGCGGGGGCGAGAGATCGGGGGCGGAGGAGCGGGGCGAGAGATCGGGGGCGGAGCGGGGGCGAGAGATCGGGGGCGGAGGAGCGGGGGCGAGAGATCGGGGGCGGAGGAGCGGGGGCGAGAGATCGGGGGCGGAGGAGCGGGGGCGAGAGATCGGGGGCGGAGGAGCGGGGGCGAGAGATCGGGGGCGGAGGAGCGGGGGCGAGAGATCGGGGGCGGAGGAGCGGGGGCGAGAGATCGGGGGCGGAGGAGCGGGGGCGAGAGATCGGGGCGAGGGGGGCGAGAGATCGGGGGCGGAGGAGCGGGGGCGAGAGATCGGGGCGGAGGAGCGGGGGCGAGAGATCGGGGGCGGAGGAGCGGGGGCGAGAGATCGGGGGCGGAGGAGCGGGGGCGAGAGATCGGGGGCGGAGGAGCGGGGGCGAGAGATCGGGGGCGGAGGAGCGGGGGCGAGAGATCGGGGGCGGAGGAGCGGGGGCGAGAGATCGGGGGCGGAGGAGCGGGGGCGAGAGATCGGGGGCGGAGGAGCGGGGGCGAGAGATCGGGGGCGGAGGAGCGGGGGCGAGAGATCGGGGGCGGAGGAGCGGGGGCGAGAGATCGGGGGCGGAGGAGCGGGGGCGAGAGATCGGGGGCGGAGGAGCGGGGGCGAGAGATCGGGGGCGGAGGAGCGGGGGCGAGAGATCGGGGGCGGAGGAGCGGGGGCGAGAGATCGGGGGCGGAGGAGCGGGGGCGAGAGATCGGGGGCGGAGGAGCGGGGGCGAGAGATCGGGGCGGAGGAGCGGGGGCGAGAGATCGGGGGCGGAGGAGCGGGGGCGAGAGATCGGGGGCGGAGGAGCGGGGGCGAGAGATCGGGGGCGGAGGAGCGGGGGCGAGAGATCGGGGGCGGAGGAGCGGGGGCGAGAGATCGGGGGCGGAGGAGCGGGGGCGAGAGATCGGGGGCGGAGGAGCGGGGGCGAGAGATCGGGGGCGGAGGAGCGGGGGCGAGAGATCGGGGGCGGAGGAGCGGGGGCGAGAGATCGGGGGCGGAGGAGCGGGGGCGAGAGATCGGGGGCGGAGGAGCGGGGGCGAGAGATCGGGGGCGGAGGAGCGCGGGGGCGAGGGAGAGATCGGGGGCGGAGGAGCGGGGGCGAGAGATCGGGGGCGGAGGAGCGGGGGCGAGAGATCGGGGGCGGAGGAGCGGGGGCGAGAGATCGGGGGCGGAGGAGCGGGGGCGAGAGATCGGGGGCGGAGGAGCGGGGGCGAGAGATCGGGGGCGGAGGAGCGGGGGCGAGAGATCGGGGGCGGAGGAGCGGGGGCGAGAGATCGGGGGCGGAGGAGCGGGGGCGAGAGATCGGGGGCGGAGGAGCGGGGGCGAGAGATCGGGGGCGGAGGAGCGGGGGCGAGAGATCGGGGGCGGAGGAGCGGGGGCGAGAGATCGGGGGCGGAGGAGCGGGGGCGAGAGATCGGGGGCGGAGGAGCGGGGGCGAGAGATCGGGGGCGGAGGAGCGGGGGCGAGAGATCGGGGGCGGAGGAGCGGGGGCGAGAGATCGGGGGCGGAGGAGCGGGGGCGAGAGATCGGGGGCGGAGGAGCGGGGGCGAGATGCGGGGGCAGGAGCGGGGCGAGAGATCGGGGGCGGAGGAGCGGGGGCGAGAGATCGGGGGCGGAGGAGCGGGGGCGAGAGATCGGGGGCGGAGGAGCGGGGGCGAGAGATCGGGGGCGGAGGAGCGGGGGCGAGAGATCGGGGGCGGAGGAGCGGGGGCGAGAGATCGGGGGCGGAGGAGCGGGGGCGAGAGATCGGGGGCGGAGGAGCGGGGGCGAGAGATCGGGGGCGGAGGAGCGGGGGCGAGAGATCGGGGGCGGAGGAGCGGGGGCGAGAGATCGGGGGCGGAGGAGCGGGGGCGAGAGATCGGGGGCGGAGGAGCGGGGGCGAGAGATCGGGGGCGGAGGAGCGGGGGCGAGAGATCGGGGGCGGAGGAGCGGGGGCGAGAGATCGGGGGCGGAGGAGCGGGGGCGAGAGATCGGGGGCGGAGGAGCGGGGGCGAGAGATCGGGGGCGGAGGAGCGGGGGCGAGAGATCGGGGGCGGAGGAGCGGGGGCGAGAGATCGGGGGCGGAGGAGCGGGGGCGAGAGATCGGGGGCGGAGGAGCGGGGGCGAGAGATCGGGGGCGGAGGAGCGGGGGCGAGAGATCGGGGGCGGAGGAGCGGGGGCGAGAGATCGGGGGCGGAGGAGCGGGGGCGAGAGATCGGGGGCGGAGGAGCGGGGGCGAGAGATCGGGGGCGGAGGAGCGGGGGCGAGAGATCGGGGGCGGAGGAGCGGGGGCGAGAGATCGGGGGCGGAGGAGCGGGGGCGAGAGATCGGGGGCGGAGGAGCGGGGGCGAGAGATCGGGGGCGGAGGAGCGGGGGCGAGAGATCGGGGGCGGAGGAGCGGGGGCGAGAGATCGGGGGCGGAGGAGCGGGGGCGAGAGATCGGGGGCGGAGGAGCGGGGCGAGAGATCGGGGGCGAGGAGCGGGGGCGAGAGATCGGGGGCGGAGGAGCGGGGGCGAGAGATCGGGGCGGAGGAGCGGGGCGAGAGGTCGGGGGCGAGAGCGGGGCAGAGATCGGGGGCGGAGGACGGGCGAAGATCGGGGCGAGGAGCGGGCGTGAGATCGGGCGGAGGAGCGGGGGCGAGAGATCGGGGGGCGGGAGGGGCGGGGGCGAGAGATCGGGGGGCGGAGGAG
>NW_027252827.1:0-20666 GCF_044704955.1 Pristiophorus japonicus
GATACTTTAACTTTAAAAGGTAAACAAGGACTTCTAACACGTACCCGCGTCGCCGCGTGGTTCGCGTCGCCGCGCGATTTACAAAATAGACAAAGACTTCTAACACTTACCCGCATCGCCGCACGGTCCGCGTCGCCGCACGATCTCAATACTAAACTACCACGTCGCCTCGCAGTTCACGTCGCCGTGCAATCCGCGTTGCCTCGCAGTTCACGTCGCCGCGCGATCCGCGTCGACCCGTGGCTCGCGTCGCCGCGCGAGTTAAGATACTTTAACTTTACTTAAAACTCTAAACACTTTAAGACTTACAGACTTACTGCCATTAGCACTGACTTTCGCGATTCGCGTTGCTGCGCCTCTGCGTCACTACGCGTCGGCGTCACTGCGCGTTTACGTCACTGCGCGTTTACGTCACTGCGCGTTCGCTTCGGCCGCGCGTTCGCGTCGGCCCTACCTTCCGAGTTGCTGCGGGGTTTTTTTTTTAAATTCAATCAGAGCCTAGACGGGCCAAGTGATATACAAGGTCGACGTCGTACCTGAGTTGAACACCTATCTTCTATTTAAATCCCCATTTTATTCCCTGTGAGCCTAATTTTCTAATTTTGATTTCTTATGAGCCTCAATTAATTTCTTTCAGTCTCCAAATTTCCCTATCCTTTCGCGTTACTGCGCAGTTTAAATTCAATCAGTCAATGAAAGCCCTAATTTAATGGAGTTTTTCTGCCAATTGGACAGGAGTGATTTTATATTTTTCATAATTTAAAATCTCAGAACATTTTTTTCTTTCAGCACCTATTTAGTACGTTACTTTTTTTTTATAACTAGAGAGAAGTCTGGCACGTAGGCTGTGGACTGCTTTTCGTTATCTCAATTGTTCCAGCCTCAAGGTCGTGTTATTTAATATAATTTTTTTTTTGAAATCCTTTTGAATCCATCTCAGTTGTTTTGCTGTGCCTTCTCTGAATGTTTGCTTTCAACAAGTTTTTCTTTTTTTTTAACCACCGGGACCATGTATTTTTTCTTTTTTTAACAAATCTATCCTTTGGGCATTTCCTGGCTCCGCAACTTATCATCCGAATATACGTAATTCAATAAGGTTCACACTCTTAAACTTCCCACATACAGGACAACACTACGAAGGGTTAAAACAAACTTTCATTCTGTTTGAGATAAAACAAACCACAACTCCCCGGCTTTTTTTTTACAGTAAAAGTCACAGAAGCATTTCTCATTTAAACAGACATTCACAAGAGTCTCTTTTCTTTCCTATTAATTTTTTTTGGATCCATGATTGATCATCTATCCCTATCTAGCTCTAACTATCTTTCCAAGTCGCCGCTTGGTTTGCATCATCGCACAATTTCCCTATCTCTATCCCTATTCTAAGTTTGAAAAGTATTCACCAGATTGTCCTGGATCTCGTTCAGACACTACCTGAGAACCAGCGAGTGGCTAAACTTTCCTCAGACTTTTGAAACCGGGGGAAACTGGAGCAGTATTGAAATCATACTCACTCCAGTGGCCATTTTCCCCTCGTCTCGTCCAAGGCCAGTCTGGCTCTTAATTCGCAAGTTTTCGGCAGTCGTCCGTTGAGATCCCACTTCTGACACCAAATGTTAATTCCTGGATTCTTTTACTTCAATCTGGTTCAGTAAAATTACTGAGTCGAATACCTCTTGTGCTTTGAACAAAGCAGTCTTTATTACCGGCCAGTAAGACCTATCAGACAGAAGATATACTCTCTGGATAGAGCGTACACACTCCCTACGGATAGGTGAAGTTACATCGTAAAGCGTTAACAGTTATACAGTTTTGAAATCAGATAACAAAATACAAATGGATTGACAGTCTAACTCAGACACTCATTAGTCAATCTATATGAGATGTTCTTCTTGAAAGCTCAAGTATTGCCTCCAAATGTTTCAATCTAATGGTGTGACTATTTACTGAGACCTTGCAATTCTGCAGATGTATTTCATGTTACAATTATATATTATTGGCAGGATTAGTGACTTGAAACCTTGAGACAGATTGTTAGCTATGCTGATGTTGCACTATTTGCAATCTGACATTCTCCCAGCTATTCTTCCATGGCTTATACATTTTCATATATCCCGTTTACTTTACTATCCTTAATTCCATATATTCCGTTCAGATATCCACATTAGCAGTCCTCCAATCCTCTGGCATCATGCCCAGATCCAAAGAGGACTGGAAAATGATGGTCAAGGCCTCTGCTATTTCCTTTTTTACTTCGCTCAACAGCCTGGGATGCATTTCATCCGGCCCTGGGGACTTAACTACTTTCAAAGTTGCTAAACCCCTTAATATTTCCTCGCTCTCTATATTTATTTCATCCAGAATATCACACACCTCCTCGATAGCAGTATCTGCATTGCCCCTTTTCTTTGTGAAAACAGATGCAAAGTATTCGTTAAGAACCTTACCAACATCTTCCGCCTCCACACAAAGATTACCCTCATGGTCTCTAATAGACCCTACCCTTTCCTTAGTTACCCTCTTACTCTTAATATATTTATAGAACATATTTGGGTTTTCCTTAATTTTACTGGCCAAGAATTTCTCGTGCTCTCTCTTAGCATTCCTAATGTCCTTTTTAATTTTGCCTCTTAACTTTCTATATTCCTCTAAAGATTCTATAGTATTTAGCCGTTGGTATATCACATAAACGTCCCTTTTTTTATTTATCCTCCCCTGTAAGTCCCTAGACATCCAAGGGGCTCTAGAATTATTATTCCCAACCTTTTTGTTGAAAGGCACATGTTTGGCCTGAGCCTCCAGATCTCCTCCTTGCTGATTTACCCACAAGTAGCTGTAACTATGGCCAAATCACTCCTTAACTTAGCAAAGATAGCTTTTCTCCAATTCGGGACTTTTATTCCTGGTCTGTCCTTGTCCTTATCCATAACCAACTTGAATCTGACTGAATTATGGTCACTAGCACCTAAGTGCTCTCCCACGAATACCCCTTCAACCCGCCCAGATTCATTCCCCAAAACTAAATCCAAGACCGCCCCCTCATGTTGGGCTTGTTACATACTGACTAAAAAAGATCTCTTGAATGCATTTCAAGAATTCCGCACCCTCTATACCCTTCACAGTATATTTGTCCCAATCAATATTTGGATAGTTAAAATCCCCTATTATTACTACCCTATGGACTTCACAGCAATTTACCTACATATTTGCTCCTCTATCTCCCTCCCACTGTTTGGGGGTCTATAAAACACGCCCAGCAGTGTGATCGCCCCTTTTTTATTTTTCAATTTGACCCATATGGCCTCATTTGATGATCTCTCATCACTTCTGTAATAGTTTCTTTAATCAGTACAGCGAGGAACCAACTAGAAAACAGGCTATCCTAGACTGGGTCTAGTGTAACGAGAGAGGATTAATTAGCAGTCTGGTCATGCGGGGCCCCTTGGGGAAGAGTGACCATAATATGGAAGAATTCTTCATTAAGATGGAGAGTGACACAGTTAATTCAGAGACTAGGGTCCTGAACTTAAAGAAAGGAAACTTCGAAGGTATGAGACGTGAATTGGCTAGGATAGACTGGAGAATGATAATTAAAGGGTTGTCGGTAGATAGGCAATGGCATACATTTAAATATTATCTGGATGAACTACAACAATTGTACATCCCTGGAAGAGGCATATAAATTGGCTAGAAAAAGCAGCAAACCTGAGGACTGGGAGAAAGTTAGAATTCAGCAGAGGAGGACAAAGGGTTTAATTAGGAGGGGGAAAATGGAGTATGAGAGTAAGCTTGCAGGGAACATAAAAACTGACTGCAAAAGCTTCTATAGCTATGTGAAGAGAAAAAGATTTGTGAAGACTAATGTAGGTCCCTTGCAGTCAGAATCAGGGGAATTCATAATGGGCAACAAGGAAATGGCAGACCAATTGACCAAATACTTTGGTTCTGTCTTCACTAAGGAAGACACGAATAACCTCTCGAAAATACTAGGGGACCGAGGGTCTAGCGAGAAGGGGGAACTGAGGGAAATCCTTATTAGTCAGGAAATGGTGTTGGGAAAATTGAAGGGACTGAAGGCCGATAAATCTCCAGGGCCTGATAGTTTGCATCCCAGACTTAAGGAAATGACCCTAGAAATAGTGGATGCATTGGTAGTCATTTTCCAACATTCTATAAACTCTGGTTCAGTTCCTATGGATTGGAGGATAGCTAATGTAACCCCACTTTTTTTAAAAAAGGAGGGAGAGAGAAAATAGGGAATTATAGACCGGTTAGCCTGACATCAGTTGTGGGGAAAATGTTGGAATCAATTATTAAAGATGAAATAACAGCGCATTTAGAAAGCAGTGACAGGATCGGTCCAAGTCAGCATGGATTTATGAAAGGGAAATCATGCTTGACAAATCTTCTAGAATTTTTTGAGGATGTAACTAGTAGAGTGGACAAGGGAGAACCAGTGGATGTGGTGTATTTGGACTTTCAAAAGGCTTTTGACAAGGTCCCACACAAGAGATTAGTGTGCAAAATTAAAGCACATGGTATTGGAGGTAATATATTGATGTGGGTGGAGAACTGGTTGGCAGACAGGAAGCAAAGAGTCGGAATAAAAGGGTCCTTTTCAGAATGGCAAGCAGTGACTAATGGGCTACCGCAGGGCTCAGTGCTGGGACCCCAGCTATTTACAATATACATTAATGATTTAGACGAAGAAATTGAATGTAATATCTCCAAGTTTGCAGATGACACTAAACTAGGTGGCAGTGCGAGCTGCGAGGAGGATGCTAGGAGACTGCAGGGGGGCTTGGACAGGTTAGGTGAGTGGGCAAATGCATGGCAGATGCAGTATAATGTGGATCAATGTGAGGTTATCCACTTTGGTTGCAAAAACAGGAAGGCAGAATATTATCTGAATGGTGACAAATTAGGAAAAGGGGAGGTGCATGGGTGTCATGGTACATCAGTCATTGAAAGTTGGCATGCAGGTACAGCAGACAGTTAAGAAGGCAGATAGCAGCATGCTGGCCTTCATAGCTAGGGGATTTGAGTATCGGAGCAGGGAGGTCTTACTGCAGTTGTACAGGGCCTTAATGAGGACTCACCTGGAATATTGTGTTCAGTTTTGGTCTCCTAATGTGAGGAAGGACATTCTTGCTATTGAGGGAGTGCAGCAAAGGTTCACCAGACTGATTCCTGGGATGGCAGGACTAACATAAGAAGAAAAACTGGATCAACTAGGCTTATATTCACTCTCATTTAGAAGAAAGAGAGGGGATCTCTTAGAAACCTATAAAATTCTGACGGGGTTGGACAGGTTAGATGCAGGAAGGATGTTCCCGATGTTGGGGAAGTCCAGAACCAGGGGTCACAGTCTAAGGATAAAGGGGTAAGCCATTTAGGACCGAGATGAGGGGAAACTTCTTCACTCAGAGAATTGTGAACCTGTGGAATTCTCTACCACAGGAAGTTGTTGAGGCCAGATCGTTAGATATATTCAAAAGGGAGTTAGAGATGGCCCTTATGGCTAAATGGACCAAGGGGTATGGAGAGAAAGCAGGAATGGGGTACTGAAGTTGCATGATCAGCCATGATCATATTGAATGGTGGTGCAGGCTCGAAGGGCCGTATGGCCTACTCCTGCATCTATTTTCTATGTTTCTATGACCCCCCCCCCCCCCCCCTCTCTATCTTGTCTAAAAATCCTTTAACCAGGAATATTGATCTGCCAAACCTGCCCCTCTTTCAGCCATGTTTCTGTAATGGCCAAAATGCCGTACCCCTTAGTGTCTACCTGTGCTCTTAGCTCATTCGCCTTATTCACTACACTCGTTGCATTAAAGTATATACCATTTAGCACAAGACCTCCTTGCTTACTACTTACTAAGCCTCGTTTCCTCTGTCTTACAGATTCACTTTCTAGATTCTTGCTCTTCAATTTCTGCTTTACTTCCCTCTTGAATTTGTTCTCTGGTTCCTATCCCCCTTCCAAGCTAGTTTAAACTCCCCAACAGCACTAACAAAACTCCCTGCGAGTATATTAGTCCCGGTGCTGTTGAGGTGCAGGTTGATCAGGTGCTATATAAATTCTAGTTCTTTATATTAAAGAAAGACTTGGATTGATACAGCGCCTTTCACGACCACCGGACGTCTCAAAGCGCTTAAAAGCCAATGAAGTACTTTTGGAGTGTAGTCACTGTTGCAATGTAGGAAACATGGCAGCCAATTTGTGCACAAGCAAGCTCCCACAAACAACAGTGTGAGAATGATCAGATAATCTTTTTTTTTTTGTTATGTTGGTAGGCCCTCAAATCTACCACCATGGTCTACAGGGCTGTAGTAATACCCGCCCTCCTGTGGATCAGAGGCACGGACGATGTACAGAAGACACCAAGTCACTGGAGATATATCAGCAACGATGCCTCCAAGATTCTGCAAATTCCCTGGGAGGACTGGCGTACCAACATCAGTGTCCTCGTCCAGGCTAACATCCCCAGCATTGAAGCACTGACTACAGTTGATCAGCTTCGCTGGGCAGGCCACATAGTTCGCATGCCAGACTCAAGACTCCCCAAGCAAATGCTTTATGCGCAGCTCCTTCACGGCAAACGCGCTAAAGGTGGGCAGCGGAAACATTACAAGGACACCCTTAAAACCTCCCTGGTAAAGTGCGATATCACCACTGACATCTGGGAGACCCTGGCCGAAGACCGCCCGAGGTGGAGAAAGTACATCCGGGAGGACGTTGAGCTCTTGGAATCTCAACGCCGAGAGTGTGAAGAGGTCAAGCGCAGAGAGCGGAAGGAGCGTGCGGCAAACCAGTCCCACACACCTCTTCCTTCGGCGAATGTCTGTCCCACCTGTGACAGAGTCTGTGGCTCTCGTATTGGACCGTTCAGCCACCAAAGAACACATTTCAGGAGTGGAAGCAAGTCTTCCTCGATTTCGAGGAACTGCCTATGATGATGATGAATGTAGGAAATGCGGTAGCCATCTTGCGCACAGCAAGCTCCCACAAACAGCAGTGTGAGAATGACCAATTAATCTGGGGTTTTTTGTTATGTTGATTGAGGGATAATTATTGGCCAGGACACCGGGGATAACTCCCCTGGTCTTTTGCTGTGGGATCTTTTACACCCACTTGACAGGGCCTCGGTTTAACATCTCATCTGAAAGATGGGCTATAGGGCGATAAGTGTGATCCTTTTGTTTTCCAAATTGGTCAAGAACTCCTACATTAATTCATGTGTTTTTTTTTAAAGACAAGGGAACATTGCCAATCAATTTTTCAACTGAAGAGAACTTGCGTGGATTCTGTCTGGACATTCCTGCCAACTTGAATATTTGGTTCTTCACAGCGGTCGTTGGTGCAATTGAAGGAGTGCCACAGCGAGAGATACTGGGAGCTGAAGTGAAGTAAGATGATGAGCATTGAAATTGTATTGGCAAGTTGGCATCTCTCAAAATAAATACTCTTAGCATTTAAATGTTGTAAAGGAACTCACTTTTTACATACAGCAATTAAATTAGATGTGGATCAGTTCTGATTAATTGTGGATTCAGTAATGACTGTGTCTATTTGTACAAACTGAAAGGCAACCTTTTCTCTGATTGGCTGTCCATTATCACATGACCTATTGCTGATTGGTCCCCTTGGAGGATAAGCCACACCCTGAAGTTCCTCTGCAATGTGTAACTGGAACTGCCCAGCCTAAGTTCTGAGTGACTTTCCAATTTGTAATTCATCCATTTTGACTTCAGAAACCAGCGAGGATAGATCTCCCCAAAAGCCACCAAGTTCCAGCCGAAGTCCCTTAACCAATCGCAAGACCTTACCCCCACCCCCACACATAGATGGGGCATTGTGTGTGCATTGTTAACAGGTTTATTGGGTATGAAGTGAATAATGACAGTGTTGTGACTGCTGGATTTCATCGATCACAACAATGTCCCTTGTAACACACACACCGAGCTTGGGGGGGTTGGAAGAATGTGAGCAGTCATTTCTGAGTTCCCTCTCTCCCCCCTCCAATTTCTCCTTCTCTCATTCCCCACCCCCCCGCAAGCTCACTGCCCCCCCCAAACTTACTTTCCCCCCCCCCCCCGCAAGCTCTCTCCACCCCCCCATCCCCAAGCTCTCTTTTCCCCCCACCCCCCGCAAGCTCTCTCCACCCCCCACCCCCAAGCTCTTCCACCCCCTCCCCCCACAAGCTCTCTTCCCCTCCACACAAGCTCTCTTTCTCCCCCACAAGCTCTCCCCCCCCCCCCAAGCTCTCTCTCCCCCCCCCCAAGCTCTCTCTCCCCCCCCCAAGCTCTCTTTCCCCCCCCCCCCCAAGCTCTCTTTCCCCCCCCCCAAGCTCTCTTTCCCCCCCCCCAAGCTCTCTCTCCACCCCCCCAAGCTCTCTCTCCCCCCCCAAGCTCTCTCTCCCCCCCAAGCTCTCTCCCCCCCCCAAGCTCTCTCCCCCCCCAAGCTCTCTCTCCCCCCCAAGCTCTCTCTCCCCCCCAAGCTCTCTCTCCCCCCCAAGCTCTCTCTCCCCCCCAAGCTCTCTCTCCCCCCCAAGCTCTCTCTCCCCCCCAAGCTCTCTCTCCCCCCCAAGCTCTCTCTCCCCCCCAAGCTCTCTCTCCCCCCCAAGCTCTCTCTCCCCCCCAAGCTCTCTCTCCCCCCCAAGCTCTCTCTCCCCCCCAAGCTCTCTCTCCCCCCCAAGCTCTCTCTCCCCCCCAAGCTCTCTCTCCCCCCCAAGCTCTCTCTCCCCCCCAAGCTCTCTCTCCCCCCCAAGCTCTCTCTCCCCCCCAAGCTCTCTCTCCCCCCCAAGCTCTCTCTCCCCCCCAAGCTCTCTCTCCCCCCCAAGCTCTCTCTCCCCCCCAAGCTCTCTCTCCCCCCCAAGCTCTCTCTCCCCCCCAAGCTCTCTCTCCCCCCCAAGCTCTCTCTCCCCCCCAAGCTCTCTCTCCCCCCCAAGCTCTCTCTCCCCCCCAAGCTCTCTCTCCCCCCCAAGCTCTCTCTCCCCCCCAAGCTCTCTCTCCCCCCCAAGCTCTCTCTCCCCCCCAAGCTCTCTCTCCCCCCCAAGCTCTCTCTCCCCCCCAAGCTCTCTCTCCCCCCCAAGCTCTCTCTCCCCCCCAAGCTCTCTCTCCCCCCCAAGCTCTCTCTCCCCCCCAAGCTCTCTCTCCCCCCCAAGCTCTCTCTCCCCCCCAAGCTCTCTCTCCCCCCCCAAGCTCTCTCTCCCCCCCAAGCTCTCTCTCCCCCCCAAGCTCTCTCTCCCCCCCAAGCTCTCTCTCCCCCCCAAGCTCTCTCTCCCCCCCAAGCTCTCTCTCCCCCCCAAGCTCTCTCTCCCCCCCAAGCTCTCTCTCCCCCCCAAGCTCTCTCTCCCCCCCAAGCTCTCTCTCCCCCCCAAGCTCTCTCTCCCCCCCAAGCTCTCTCTCCCCCCCAAGCTCTCTCTCCCCCCCAAGCTCTCTCTCCCCCCCAAGCTCTCTCTCCCCCCCAAGCTCTCTCTCCCCCCCAAGCTCTCTCTCCCCCCCAAGCTCTCTCTCCCCCCCAAGCTCTCTCTCCCCCCCAAGCTCTCTCTCCCCCCCAAGCTCTCTCTCCCCCCCAAGCTCTCTCTCCCCCCCCAAGCTCTCTCTCCCCCCCAAGCTCTCTCTCCCCCCCAAGCTCTCTCTCCCCCCCAAGCTCTCTCTCCCCCCCAAGCTCTCTCTCCCCCCCAAGCTCTCTCTCCCCCCCAAGCTCTCTCTCCCCCCAAGCTCTCTCTCCCCCCCAAGCTCTCTCTCCCCCCCAAGCTCTCTCTCCCCCCCAAGCTCTCTCTCCCCCCCAAGCTCTCTCTCCCCCCCAAGCTCTCTCTCCCCCCCAAGCTCTCTCTCCCCCCCAAGCTCTCTCTCCCCCCCAAGCTCTCTCTCCCCCCCAAGCTCTCTCTCCCCCCCAAGCTCTCTCTCCCCCCCAAGCTCTCTCTCCCCCCCAAGCTCTCTCTCCCCCCCAAGCTCTCTCTCCCCCCCAAGCTCTCTCTCCCCCCCAAGCTCTCTCTCCCCCCCAAGCTCTCTCTCCCCCCCAAGCTCTCTCTCCCCCCCAAGCTCTCTCTCCCCCCCAAGCTCTCTCTCCCCCCCAAGCTCTCTCTCCCCCCCCAAGCTCTCTCCCCCCCCCCCAAGCTCTCCCCCCCCCCCAAGCTCTCTTCCCCCCCCCCCCCCAAGCTCTCTTCAACCCCCCCCCCCACCCCCCAATAGAAGAATGAAATTAACGTGGTGGAAATTAAGTAGAAAAAGCAGATGTCACAATTAGTAAAGCAAGATGAAAATAAAGCTCGGCCGATAGCTCTGTGCAAATGCTTGCCCTCTGCTCGGAATCTTGCCCCAGAGCAGCATGTGTAGGCTGTGTGCCTGAGGCCTCCCATTGTGTGCTGAATTGTGGCAGTACTGCACAATAGGAGGCCATCTGGCCTATCGTGCCTGTGCCCATTCTGTGACAGAGCTATCCAATCAATCCCACTCCCCTTTCTCTTTCCCCATCGCCTTGCAGATTTTTCCTTTTCAAGTATATATCCAATTCCCTTTTAAAGTTATTATTGAATCTGCTTCCGTCAGTGCGTTCCAGATCACAGCAACTCGCTGTGTAAAATAACATTTCTCCTCAGCTCCCTCCACCTACTTAAACAAATGGGGTGAATGGATTTGTCTTCAGGTTTTCCAGAGTGACCTGGCGCATCCAGTGTGGAGGAGGCAATGCAGCTGCCTGTGGGACCAATTCCCTTCTTCAGTCCTTCTCGGTCAGCACCTCGGTTCAGTTTATCCAAATACCAGCCCAGCCTGAGCCAATGCAAACCAGGTAGGAGAAACTGCAGCATAAATTGTATCAGATAATGTCAATCGTTCTTGTATTCGGAATAATAATAAGTCTCTCGTTACGAACAAAAGTGAGAGGCAGAGTGGTGGCCCCAACATGTCGGACCATGGCAAGTATGATGGGAGTTTGCATCTGCAGGTTCCCTACGTACGGATGCTAACTCTGGTTGGCCTTATTCCTGGAGGTGTCATCATATGAGCTCCTGCCTCCAACCGCCCCTCCCCCGCACTCCCGCCATTGGTCGCCTGACCCTCCCCCCCCCCCCCCCGCGGTGCTCCGCCTTCCCAGCCCGATAGTCTCTTCATTACCCTATTGGATGATTTTTGCCCATCAGCCAAACAGCCTTTTGTCCCATTTCTGGGATTTTTATAGCTATGGTGTTCAATATTTAAAAAAAATTGTCCCTGTGATTTTCTACTGTATTTACTCGTAGCAGTGTCCTGGAAATGAATCTTTAGTTACTAGAGGATTGGCAACCCTGTCCGCACATGGTGATTTCTAAATCTCCACTGACTGTCTGTCAGCAAGCTGCCTCCTCATAGTAAGAAAGGAAGATAAATACATAAGAACATAAGAAATAGGAGCAGAAGTAGGCCATACGGCCCCTCGAGCCTACTCCACCATTCAATACTGTCATGTTTGTAACTGCAATGTAACACCACTGTATTACTGTATGCACTTAACTTAGAGGCACACCTTGACCACAGGGGGTGAACTTGTGGGAGACACTCCTTACCTGACCACACAGGTATATAAAGGGAGGTTCCACGCAGGATCATCACTGCTGGAGTCCTGTAATAAAGAGTTAAGGTCACAGAGTGGCCTTGTCCCTGGAATGTGCCTCGTGTGGTTTCATGCTCTAGAGTAAGGACTTTACTTTGGCGACGAGAAACGGGAACCCACGAGAATGGCCACCGGTAGCACAGAGGAACGGTCCTGTGTTGGGGAAGACTGGGACGATTTTGTCGAGAGGCTTCAGCAAAGTTTCGTTACGAAAGACTGGCTGGGGGATGCAGCGGCCGACAAGCGAAGGGCTCATCTCCTGACCAGCTGCGGGCCAAAGACTTGCGCGCTCATGAAGGACTTACTGGCACCTGAAAAGCCATTGGACAAAACCTTTGAAGAGCTTAGCAAATTAATTGGGGAGCACCTCAAACCGGCAAGTAGCATACATATGGCCCGACACAGATTCTACACCCACCGACGTCGTGAAGGACAGAGCATACCGGACTTTGTAGCAGACCTCCAGCATTTGGCCAGCCTCTGTAAATTCACGGGCGCCTGCAGGGAGGGAGGTGCTAAGGGACTTCTTTATCGAGGGTATCGGTCATGCGGGAATTTTTCGCAAATTAATTGAGACCAAGGATTTGACCTTGGAAGCGGCAGCGTTGATAGCTCAAACTTTCATGGCGGGGGAGGAAGAGACGAAAATGATTTACACTCGCAATTCTGCCTCTAACGCGGCGATGGATCAGGGAGTCAACATCATCAATGCGACTCAGAGCCCCGCAGGCAGGCAGGCAGGGGCAGTGCGACATTTACCAGGCTGCAATAGACCCCAGAGCAGGACCTCAACAGAGACAATGGCAGGCTGAACGGACATTCACGCCATCACAGTGGACAATGTGGCCCGGGATGGGGCCATTGACACCCACTAATAGGGTACTTAAGAGCAGTCAAAGGGACAGTCAGTGCAGAATTCCTGGCCATAGTTCCTTTGTCCCCAACAATGGAAACTTTAACTCATGCTGGAAGTGTGGGGGAAAACACTCAGCCAGATCCTGCAGATTCCAACAGTTTGTCTGCAAAATCTGAAATCTCAGTGGCCATTTAGCTCGAATGTGCAGAAAACCTGCAACCAGACTAATATGAGGCAGATGGACCAGAGAAAGGTTCTGTGAGGCAGGATGACTTTTGGGGCAAATCGATGGATGTTGAGGTTCAGCGGGTGAATATTCACAGTTCATACACCAAAACGCCACCAATGATGATGAGGGTTTTGTTGAACGGTATCCCAGTAGGCATGGAGCTGGACACTGGGGCCAGCCAGTCACTCATGGGCATTCAGCAATTTGAGAAGCTATGGCCACTCAAAGCCAGTAGACCCAAATTAGAATGTATTGAGACACAATTACGGACTTACACCAAAGAAATCATTCCGGTGCTAGGCAGTGCAATGATGGCTGTCACACACAATGGATTAGTGAACCGGCTGCCACTCTGGATTCTCCCGGGCAATGGTCCTGCACTTGTGGGGAGGAGCTGGTTAGCCGTGATGAACTGGAAATGGGGGGGATGTTCACGCAATGTCCTCGGTGGAGCGAAGTTCATGCTCACAAGTCCTACAACAATTCGATTCACTATTCCAACCGGGCGTCGGGACTTTCAAAGGCACTAAAGTAGTGATACACATCACCCCGGATGCCAGGCCAGTGCAACACAAAACCAGAGCAGTGCCATATGTGATGAAGGAAAAAATCGAGAGCGAATTGGACCAGCTGTTGCGAGAGGGCATCATCTTGCCGGTTGAATTCAGCGACTGGGCGAGCCCCATTGTTCCCGTTCTAAAAGCGGATTGCTCTGTCAGGATCTGTGGCGACTCCAAGGCCACCATCAATCTGGTGTCCCTACAAGATCAATACCCGCGCCCGAGAGCGGAGGACCTCTTCGCCACGCTGGCAGGCGGCAAGCTGTTCACCAAGTTGGACCTCACTTCAGCCTATATGACTCAGGAACTGGCCGACGAATCTAAACTACTGACCACCATCACCACGCACAAGGGACTGTTCATTTATAACAGGTGTCCGTTTGGCATTCGATCAGCGGCCGCGATTTTTCAACGTAACATGGAAAGCCTGCTCAAATCCATTCCGGGAACGATCGTATTCCAGGACGACATCCTCATCACGGGTCGAGACACCGAGGAACACCTCCACAACTTGGAGGAGGTGCTACGCCAACTGGACCGGGTAGGCCTGCGACTCAAGAAGTCTAAATGTTTTTAGCTCCTGAGGTTGAGTTTCTGAGCAGGAGGGTTGCTGCAGATTGGATTCGGCCCACCGAATCCAAAACAGAGGCGATTCGACGAGCACCCAGGCCCTGCAACACATCGGAGTTGCGTTCATTCTTGGGGCTGTTGAACTATTTTGGGAACTTTCTGCCAAACTTGAGCACGTTGTTGGAGCCGCTACACGTGCTCCTGCGTAAGGGTTGCGATTGGTTTTGGGGGGATTGTCAGGGATGGGCTTTTGATCGGGCGCGAAACCTACTTTGTTCAAACAAGTTGTTGACCCTGTACGACCCCTGTAAACATTTAATTCTGATGTGATGCATCGTCCTATGGGGTTGGGTGCGTGTTGCAGCAGGGTAATGCTGAGAGCCAGCTACAACCTGTGGCTTATGCCTCTAGGTCGCGCGCTCAAGCAGAACGGGGATATGGGATGGTCGCGAAGGAAGCGCTTGCATGTGTCTATGGTGTAAAACAAAATGCACCAGTACCTCTTCGGTAGGAAGTTTGAATTAGAGACGGACCACAAGCCACTCACATCCCTGTTGTCAGACAGCAAGGCTGTCAATGCTAATGCATCAGCTCACATACAGCGATGGGCTCTCACGCTCGCTGCTTATGACTACTCCATCCGGCACCGGCCAGGCACTGAAAACTGTGCTGACATGCTCAGCAGGCTTCCACTGGCCACCACCGAGGGGGCAGCGGAGCAAAGCGCTGAGATGGTCATGGCTGTCGATGCCCTTGACAGTGCAGACTCCCCCATCACAGCCCACCAGATCAAAATCTGGACAAACAGAGATCCCCTCCTATCCCTGATTAAGAAATGTGTCCTGACTGGGGATTGGGCGCCCGCACACGGAGCATGCCCTGAGGAGGTCAGACCTTTCCACAGGCGGATGGATGAGCTCTCCAACCAAGCCGACTGCCTACTATGGGGCAGCCAGGTAGTCATACCCCAGAAGGGCAGGGAGGCATTCATCAGGGAACTCCACAGCGAGCACCCAGGCATTGTGATGATGAAGGCCATTGCCCGGTCACACGTTTGGTGGCCTGGAATTGACTCAGACCTGGAACACTGTTCGCAGGTGCACGACCTGTGCCCAGCTGGGTAATGCCCCCAGGGAGGCCCCACTCAGCCCATGGCCCTGGCCCACCAAGCCATGGTCACGTATTCATGTTGACTACGCGGGCCCGTTCATGGGGAAGATGTTCCTCATTGTCGTAGATGCGTACTCGAAATGGATCTGAATTCATGCACATCATCCACCACCGTGGAAAGCCTACGTGCGATCTTTGCAACCCATGGCTTGCTGGACATCCTGGTTAAGGATAATGGCCTGTTTCATGAGCTATGAATTCCGGGAGTTTATGTCGGGCAATGGCATCAACCATGTCAGGACTGCACCATTCAAGCCGGCCTCCAATGGCCAGGCGGAACGTGCGGTCCAAATCATTAAGCAAGGTATGCTCAGAATTCAAGGACCCTCCCTACAATGCTGCCTATCGCGCCTCCTGCTGGCCTATAGATCCCGCTCGCACTCGCTCACGGGGGTTCCGCCTGCAGAGCTACTCATGAAACGGACACTCAAAACTTGGCTGTCCCTCATCCACCCAGTCCTGACCGACATAGTTGAGGGCAAGCGCAAGTCACAAAACGAGTACCATGACCGTAACTCAAGGGGGAGATGTATAGAAATAAATGATCCTGTATTCGTCCTCAATCACGCCATGGGGCCCAAATGGCTTGATGGTACTGTAATTGACAAAGAGGGGAATAGGGTCATCGTGGTAAAACTCAACAATGGTCAGATATGCCAAAAGCATCTGGACCAAGTGAAAGAAAGGTTCAGCATCGACACGGAGGAACCTGAAGAAGACCATGAGATGGAGCTCACCACACCGCCAGTGAACGAGCAACAAGAGCAATCAGAAGAATGCACAGTCCCTGCGGTCAGCCCGGACAGGTCGGAATCACCACAGGTGACAGACACTCACGTTAGTGTACAACAACCAGAGCCCCAACTGCGGCACTCCACGAGGGTGCGTAGACCAACTGAAAGACTAAACCTATGATCCCAATAAGACTTTGGGGGGGGGGGGGGGGTGGCGGGGAGGTGATGTCATGTTTGTAACTACAATGTAACACCACTGTATTACTGTATACACTCAACTTAGATGCACACCTTGACCACAGGGGGTGAACTTGTGGGAGACACTCCTTACCTGATCACACAGGTATATAAAGGGAGGTCCCACGCAGGGTCATCACTGCTGGAGTCCTGTAATAAAGAGTTAAGGTCACAGAGTGGCCTTTTCCTGGAATGTGCCTCGTGTGGTTTCATGCTGTAGAGTAAGGACTTTACAAATACGACCATGGCTGAACTTTTACATCGACTCCACTTCCCCCTCCCCCGATCCCCATATCCCTGATTCCCTTAGTGTCCAAAAATCTCAGTCTTGAATATACTCGACTCAGCATCCACAGTTCTCTGGGGAAGAGAATTCCAAAGATTCACCACCCTCTGAGTGAAGAAATTTCTCCTCCTCTCAGTCCTAAATGGCCGACCCCTTATTCTGAGCCATGTCTGCTGTTTGCTGATCACTCGATGGATACAGGTGAGGGAGGCCAATTCGACCCATCTCAGCTCATCCATCAAAATGTTTTTTAAATGCCTTGCTTTCCTTTCACCCCTCCCCAATCCACATCAGCTAAATTGTTCTATGAATGAGTCCTGTGGGTCATTTTATAGCACGCCTCAAGATGGTTAAATTAAAGTTGGTCCAATGGGGTCTGGGAGCAGATGATTTCCCCACACTCTCAGCCAGGAACTTCACGGCACAACAAGACCTCCAGAGTGGAGTGAAATCATGTAAAGCTATAAATAAATAATAAACCAATAAATCCAATGGGGAATTCAGAAGAAACGTCTTTACCCAGAGAGGGGTGAGAATGTGGAACTCATTCCCACAGGGAGGGGTTGAGGCGAATAGCAGAGGTGCATTTAAGGGGAAGCTCGATAAGCACGTGAGGGAGAAAGGAATAGAAGGATACGCCGATACGATGAGATAAAGTAAGGGTGGGAGGAGGCTGGTGTGAAGCATAAACACCGGCACGGACCTTTTGGGCTGAATGACCTGTTTCTGTGCTGTTAATTCTGTAATTCTGTGATAAAAGAGGGGAATAACATCCCAGAGGAAAATTCACTTCTCTGCGTTTCTGGCATATTTCAAATGAAGCAAAACTCCTCATTGGCCGAAGGGTAAATGTCTCCGATGCTGCGATCGAGAAACACAGATGTCCCCCCATATCCCCCCTCAAAAGGCCTGGGTCTGAAGCCCAGCAAACACAGAAGCATTCCATCTCAGCCAGACAGCTGGCCTCTGTTGCTCTGTGTATGGAAGGAGGTAGGTCAGACGTCGGTCAGAGTTACTGCTCCGGAGCGCCACACATCATTCCACTCTGCCGTGGTTTGGTGGGAACAGGATTGGTTTTGAATGACCCACGCACACTTGGTGATTAGGAATGGTCTCTTGTGCAGAAACTGGTGGGCTATGCCGCAACCAGAGAGGGGAAATATGGGGAAGAATTTATTGGGAGAGGGAAAATGTTAAAATACAATGGAAAAACTTTAAAGAGCCAGGCAATTCTGATTTTTTTTTTGTAAAAGAAGTGTACTCACAACTAGCTGGATTACTGACTTGCTGTGATTGAAAATCTCTGTGAAATCATTTTGTTGGCTAGTTTCCAGATTAATTACGTTGAATACGACTGCTCTCGAAATGAAGTTTGCTGGCCTGACCTTGCTTACCCATTGACAAGACGTTACACAGGTAAGGAGGTTGTATTGATTCTAAAGTGCACTTCTTCAACCTGGTTCTCGTGGTTTGTGTAGCAGCAGCAGTACTGGGCATGTTTAGTGCATTAAAGAATAAAAGGAGGAAAGACTTGCATTTATATTGCGCCTTTCATGACCTCTCGGCATCCCAAAGCACTTCACAGTGCTTTACTTTTGAAGAGTAGTCACTGTTGTAATGGAGGAAGGTCCCACAAACAGCAAATGAGATACCTGACCAGGTAAATCTGCCCCTCACAGTCCTGTGCCCCCGATCTCTCACCGTAGTTTCATCTATTTTTTTTCCATCTCCCCTCACACCTCACCCCACCCCCGCCTTGCTAAGCTTATTTCATCTGTGAAACTGATCTCAACCCCATTTCTACTAAACTCTAGATCATCCAATTTCCCTTCCTTGCCCCTATTTTTTCGGGCATTGGAAATTATTCCCTCTCTCAGCACTTTCTCCCTGCTTTTCAAAACCACTGTCATCACCCCTCTCCTTGAAACAAAACCCACCCTCGATCTCTGCCTCTGCTAACCACCATCCCATCTCCAAGGTCCTTGAACGTCTTGTCATTCTCCAGACCCTTCCATTGCCTCTTGTGCTGTCAGAGTGTTTGTCAGTCACCCATCATCTTTGGATGAACCATAACTGACTCCACCTAAACATTGGAAAGATCAATTTTTGGCTTCTGCCACAAACTCCGCTCCATCGCCACCAACTCCATCGCCACCAACTCCATCTCCCTCCCTGGCCACTCTCAGGCTGACCCAGACTGTGTAACTTTGACCCCGAGCAGAGCTTCGATTCCAAATGGTCACCATTTCCACCACAGAGATTGCTGACCTCAGCCTATCTGCTGTTGAAACTCTCATCCAATGCCTTTGTCACTGCCAGACTCAACTGTTCCAGTTCTCCTAGCCGACCTCTCATCCTCTTAACCCTCTATAAACAGCAACTCATCCAAATCTCTGCTAGCTGCATCCTATGTGTTACAATCGCTCCATCACACCTGACCTCTGACCTGCATTTGCTCTCGGCCCCAACACCTTAAATTAAAAAATTCTCACCCTTGTGATTAAATCACACCGTAGCCTCACCACTCCCCAATCTCTGTAGCCTTTTCAAGTCCTACAACCCCCCTCGCCCCCCCGAACTTTCCATTCCTCTGACTCTAGTCCCTTGTGCACCCCGCCTTCTCTTTGCCCCACGTATAGTGACTGTGCCTTCTGCTTTCTGGAATTCCCTTCCTAAACCCCTCTGCCTTTCCAACTCCCTCAATTTCTTTAAGATCCTTCATAAAACCCATCTCTTTGACAAAGCACCTTCCTCCTTTTTCTTTGGCTTGGTGTTGATTTCCGCCACTCCTCGGAAGCACTGGGATATTTTTCTGCGATGGTGGCTCTGGATCACGACAAGTTTCTGTTGTATTCGAGGCAGCGGCCGACGCGACTGATGGGAATGTGGGTTCTCTGCAGTCTCTGGTTACCAGGTCATCTGAATTTAATATCGGACGTCAAGCACATCTGTATGTTGTAGGACTCGGGGAATCTGCCACAGCATCCCGGGAATTCCAAAGGTTTGCCTGTCACCAGATTTCTGTACTTAATTACCTTGCTGCTAATTATTTTCCTTGCTGTAAAGGAACAAATGTTGTCTGCAATTATAGCATTGTTTCCTTTTGGGTAACTGGCACTATGAACTTGCATTTGTATAGCACCTTATCACATCCTCTGGATTTCCCAAAGTGCTTGCAACCATTGGATTATATTCAAAGTGTAGTCACTGTTATGTCAGCAAACACAGCAGCAAGATCCCACCAACTGTAAATGATTGATCAGACAATCTGTGTTTAGTGGTTTTTGAGAAAGGAATATGGGCTAGGACACTGAGAACACCTTGGCCTTCAAATAGTGGCAACAGTGTGTTAATGTCCCCCGGAGAGGGCAGACGGGACCTCGCTTTAACATTTTATCCAGAAGACGGCACTCCTGACAGTGCAGCACTCTGTCAGCACTGCGTGAAGTGTCAGCCTAGATTAGGGGTCTTGTAGAAACCCACAGGATTGTATCAGTATTTCTGAGTGTGTGTCATTATTTGCTGGGGCCTCTTGCACAGAATTTGAAAACCTGTATGTTAAGATGCACATGTTTTTATTTGCTTTAAAACGATAAAGTGCAGACTCAAGTCGACCTTTGACATGTATTTGTAATGGGAAAAGTTGTACCTCCTAAAGGGATCCAAACATTTAAAAGTCCAAGGTAACTTTTGATTTCTGTGTCCTTTGCCAGGTGAACCACACTCTCAATCGATTGCTCAGGGCATGTTGCTGCTGTTCTTCTTCCTGGTGGCTGCAGTGCTGGGAGGCCCCTGGAGCAAAATCCGCAAAGCTTGGAATGAAACCACCTTTTATTAGACTATGCAGCAAACTCATCCCACATTCTGTTGACTCCTTTTTACTCAATAACTTGTGCTACAGAAAGGTTCGCCAGACACACGGGATATCAGGAAGGCCATTTAGCTCATCCATGCCATCCCTCCCAACACCCAGCTGATTCTTAAATGGTTCCAAGGTTTTTGCCTCTGTTGTTCCACGAGATGATCACTCCTTTGGTGAAGACCATTCTGGCCTGAGTCTTAAAATTGCCTTTTGCCAGGACTGGTGATTTTTTTTACATTTTTCATTACACTGTGTAGTGTATAAGCTTGCAGCTTAAAATATCTGCTTGCATTGGTTCTGATCATTTGACAATGTTGTGTGTATATAGAATGTGACATTTCAGTAACTTTAATACTAATTTTGGAAATAATAGATTTTACTACATATTTATGTAGGAGTTGTGTTGAGATGTAAGTGAATATGTAAAACCTGATTATTGAATAAATGTTATTTTATAATTAATTTTGGCAGTGTGGGGCAGATGTCTCCTGACACCAACTTTGGTATGCCTTAACAAGTAAAAAAAAAAAATCAGACTGACCCATGGTGATGAAAGCTCTCAG